>NC_086378.1:33621948-33644171 GCF_036588685.1 Mytilus trossulus
ATATACTTTTTCAATTCGTTCATGTCCGTTAGAAGTCCATTTATTTCCGTTTCATGTCCGTTCATCGTCTGTCATATCAGTCGACACCCGTTCTGTCCGGTGGAAAATCTTGAGCCTGTTTAAAACTTTGAACGGGCGTTCAGCAGATGAACTGTCCGTTGAACATCCGGTAGTCGTCGGTTTTTTTTTACCGTACTCGCCCGTTCCGTTTATATTTCATATTCGTTACTAAATTGTCCGTTATTCATGCGTTAGAGGTCCGCTATACTAATTCAACAACAGACTCCTACCGTACGCATAACGGATGAAACAGATGATCATGGTGAACGGATGTGAAACGGCATTTTGAAGAATAAACCAAAACCAGTTACACAGAAACTGCTGGAATATTTTTGCATTTTACATGTCATTTTATTGTGGTCTTTTTTTTTCGCATACTAGCATCTTGGTTATCCGTTTTATCAGCTACACTTCCGTTAGATTTTCGCTTTATGAGGAACTCTTCCGTTGGATGTACGATCGAAATCTGTTCTTTCCGGTATGTTTCCGTTTCTCGTACATTGCATATGTGTGTCTGTTATGCATTTGTTAAGCGTCCGTTTTATTTGGTTATTACACCAACGGATTCCTTACGGATAACAATTTTGTCAACGGAAAACTTTAATGGTTGCTATCCTTTAAGGGTTGACCACAGCTTTATTTACGCGTCCTGATTTCATAACAATAGTCTTTTTTCATATTACCGACTTTTGACCCAGGATCATATAACTTGTCGACAGGTTACCTTCTATTTGGCAGACCGTTCTGGTACTCGGTCAGGCAAGAGCCACTAAAAGAACTAAAATCCAAAATAAAACCGATGCAATTTTTTTTTATTTATTTTAATTTTTGATGGGGGGTTTGTCGCTATTTTCTTATGATTTCGTCATGTATAGGTAACATTTATCGGTTAATTTCCCTCCAGATTGTACCTTTATTAAGTTTATTCTATTTCTATATGTTGTTTTTACTTGACCAGGCAGGTACCAGGATTTCCGACCACAGATCAGGTACTGATTAAACACGCTATGAATAAAACTACAATATAACTTGTAAAATGCAAAGATGCAATAAGTCCGCCTAGACCAAAATATCAAAAAAATGTTTGACTGATCTCCTTAAACTTTGAATAAAAAGAAAAAAAGGAAAAGAATAGCTTTGTACCTTCATCTATGTGAGGATCTATATGCTTTGCTTTGTACAATACAATACTGAATAAATAGAAGAAAAATGACCCAAAACTAAAGAATTGAAAATAATGGGTTGCAAAAGTATTAAACTAAAAAAAAGTAACACAGAGCCGGTTACAGAAAGCCTGTAATTCTGTGGTTGTCGTTTGTTTATGTGTTACATACTTGTTTTCGTTCTTTTGGTTTTTTTTCATATAAATAAGCCCGTTAGTTTTCTCGTTGGAATTGTTTTACATTGTCATTTTGGGTCCTTATGTAGCTGACTATGGGGTATTGCTTTGTTCATTGCTGAAGGCCATACAGCTACCTATAATGGGGGGGGCTGTGACATGTTGGTCTCTTGTGGAGAGTTAACTCATCGGCAATCATACCATGTCTTCATTTTTATATAACAGCTTTTAAGGTTCACGTATTGAATTTCTTTTACAAAAAATCATTAATTGACTTAATTTCTACACATTTGCATTTGAACTTTAGCCTAAAACTATCTCTTATCTACACAAAAAAAACAGCACCTTAGATTGGAACTTCCAGTTGGTGACTAAGCATGTTGTCTTTCGGGAGAAATGAGAAGAACATTCCTTAAACAACAACATTTCACCCCACATTGAACAGTACTTTCAGTACTTTCATTAAGTAAACAATCAATGTCAGTTTCTAATTCTTATAGAACAAAACCAATATAAAACAATGCATCTTAATTAAACAATTATCTAATAATTACTGCCAAACAAGCACTTGGGTTTATGATTGCATTTTTTTTCAAAAGCAACTTGTATGCCGTCTTAGAGACAACAAATCAAAACAAATTAATAATCGAGCAGTGTCATCACCATGTATGACAGGTTGGTTAAAGACGCATTTAATGAATAATAATTTAATTGTTGATGTAACTCGAAACGATCTTCTGATTGGCTGACGTTATTTTGTTACATGAGCCTATGGACATAATTTAGTCATGTGACCGTGACGTCATCAACGTTTTTTCATGCTTTTCTACGGTTTAAAATGGAACTTAGAATTAAATTATAAGAAATGACTGTAATATTTTTTCTGTCTATTCGAAATAACATTAAAAAAATGTGGTGCACACTGTTGAATAACACGCAACCCACGTTATTCAATGTGCACCAATTTTTTTATGTTATTTCTTCATAGACAGAAAAATATAACAGTCATTCCTTTATTAATTTGTATCAAGGAGAAACATCCAACAGTAGAAGATGCGGTTGTGCAATTACTTTAAGAATGGTAGGAGTCGATAATCAAGTGATCAATCAACACGTGGGTTGGAGTTCCAAGGGAATGATAGACCATTATGCACATGTTGTAAAATTAATGAGCACCGAAGGTCCAGCTAGCATTTGGGATAAGAGTCGTCTTTCTTCGATAAAGTTTCACAAAACTTTGTCAGTAATTTGAAAGTTTAAATTTTGAATTTGTTTTATTAAATTTTGAAAACGTGATAATTATTTACACGCACTTTTTTCAGACGTTATGAATAACTGTATTTCAAGAAAGGAGAAAACTTAAACATTTAATTAAGGTAAATTTGATTTGTTCATAACTATTTTATGTATACTTTATATTATAAGTATTGGATAGTGAAAACTGTATTAAATGAGTTTAGTTTGTTTCGGTATGTTTATTATTTTACACACAGTTGCACGGTTTTTGGTTTGTTGTCCTTCGTATCTAACATATGAGAGGTACCGGGGTGAACTTGTAAAATTCCGCTATTACAAGTTCATCCTTGGGTGCCTCGAATAAATAGATAACGCGGTCATCTTGTGTTCTGGTTTGTTGATTGTAACCCGAATAATTCAGTCGTTATATTCCGCTGCTCTACGAAGGCTTCGTGTGGGAGAACATCGGACACGGAAAAGGCTTGAATTATTCGAGTTATGTTGATTGGAGTTTGCAGTGAAGGTCATAAGCAATATGGAATATGACAATGACATGCCCTGTGTGTTAATTTTCATCAAGTGGGTAAAGATTGTTAGGAAACGTATGGTATAATCAGCATTATATCATGTAACTATTTCCCTTTCATAACGGTATAACGGTATACTATTAGGTATAAATGGTTGTCTATTCAAGCGGCCCGTAGCTACAGCTAATCCTTCTCGAGACAATGAATGGCTGGTTAGGTGATATTTTCTCCAAAAACAATTCTGGGATTGCTAGCGCCCTCTATTCATTAACTATGCCCCCCCCCCCCTTTATCTGATATGTTTCGTCTACGTATGTTCGACAAACGGTCTTCTTTCGTATAAATGGTCTAGATGACGCTTTCTGAAAGGGACATCAAATAAACCAATTTGCAAATAAAATTACTATTTTAACGGATCTACGAAAACATGCCACTTGCTCTAAATGTATTTGCATTTTTGGATAATTTTTATGAATTACAAATTTACGTATTTATGACAAATATGAAATTGATTTAATTCGGAATTGAGAGAATCAGTGACAACAAGTCGATCCATGGGAATCGTGTGTATGTACAATTATACCAAACGCGTCCGTTATCATGTGTCAGTCACTCGGAATGAAACGCTACATGATAATTGTTTTAAATGATACATTAAGACATTAATTAAAACATATTGTATTTCCAATTCTGAGCCCTTGTGTGATATACATTCTTGTTATCTTATTTCAACCAACTGCCAAAACGTTTAGCTTTTCTTCAATCACTTGAATAGTATACCATTATTATATATATATAACATCTAAACGTTTACTTCTGCATATGCTGAATTAATCAAACTGTTTGGTTTTGATTCCCATAGATGTAACAAGTGATACAAATTAGAGTTGTATCCCTTTGTCCAGTGAAACGTGTATCGAAATTGTTCTCCCTTATGTTTACTGTCAAACAGATCACACGATAAACAATCTAGAACGGACAGCTTATGCTTATTTGATACCCAGTAGATCCTGGACTTCATGTTTCGGATATTTCGAATACGCAAAAGCCGAAATCATATTCTCTCGTTTTTCTAATCAACTAAGAAGAGCTGTCAATCTTTGTAAAATTATATGTTTTTTCAAAATATTTATTAAATAATATCAACGAAATTTAAGGCAAAATGTAACTACAAAAATAAATAGACTAGTGTCTTCATAATGGTGTTCTGAAGTCCATGTGAAGTAGTCTTTACAATAACAAATAAAGGATAAGATAAAATAATACCTGTGTAATAGTATACGAAATAAAACGATACAGAGAAATTTTGCATGAAAATAACATAGCAAAAAATACATATAGGGCTGTATGTTCGGTATTATTATAGAAATGCGACCAGAAAATATTTATTCAGTTTGTAATGTATGAGTATTGGCATGTTGTAAGAAATTATTATAAAACGCATTTTTCCTTCAATAATTCGCACACGTATTGTGTCCCGATGTATCTTGTAAAGTTTAACAAAAAAATGACATTATTAAAAATTAAATTTTGATAGATAGAGGCTCGTAATGGAACTTGAAGTCAACCAGAGAAACTCATTCAGAGAGTTTAATTTTGGATACAATTATTGACCAATAAATTATACATGTATTTGACAAACAACCCGTCTAACTTAGCTATAAGTCTTAGTGTAACGTCCAACAGCCGTGCAGACTTGGTATACGTATTTATAGCGCGAACGTCGAAGAGAGCACCTGGATTGAACTTTTTTTTCTGAATTGACCAATTACGCGTTAGTTCTCTTCTAATGTTTCTAGCAAAATGATTTTTTAGGCGGAATTTTATTTCGTCTGCTAGAAGTTCTCAAAGGATTTAGACAAATTACCCGCAAATCTCATTCCTGAAATAGAAACTTAGCATAACGGACTTTACATAACAATTGTAAGTTTATTATTCTTATAAAATTTAAATATTTGAGTGGTAATACAGGATGCAATAGTAATTTATCAAGAAGCACAGGGACGCAGACCATATTTTATTTATTTTGATGATGCAGCATTGTATTTATAATAGCTTGGTAGTTATATAAGAGGCAAACTCCAAAAACCCGGATTCTACTCTCAGTGAAAATAAATGATAGTAGATTTCAGTGCACTAGTTATTTTACGTTATCAATGTTTGTTCTTTGATTTCAAAATGTTGTTTTGAATTGTTAGAGTTGTTTATAACTTTATGACGATAGAAATCAACTGTTGACGTTATCATATTAGTGAGAGCTGCTAAGAGTTCAGTCACAAATAGTACATGCACATTAATATACCTGTTATCAATTATGCCCTGCTTATTCTCTCAACGCAGCTAGAAAATCCTTAACCCAGAAAACGCGTTAAAAGAACACCCAATTCTGATGCTAGAATAGGTAAAAGAAGAAACTGTAAGCAAAATGACGATGATCATCATAAACACTAAAAGGGCAATTAGCAGTTAGTTATATGTATTTGCCTTCGCGATTATATACATGATTTCATGCAGCCGGTCGTAACATTTTTTTGTTCGTGATTAATTGCATTGATAAATCGAATAATATGTGGTTTGCAGAAAGAAACTGACTTTTAACCAACAACCTACATCGTTCACCTCCAAAAGCTGACGCGAGACAAACAAGACTCTCATAAGATGAATACCAGTTGTTTGTGTAATACTCTAATTTTATTAAAGTTACGCAACTCCATTTGATATTTCTTAACTTTTATTCCATACAGTATAAAATTCGCAAAATAAGTTCAAAATCAAATACCTTTTTTGAGATTTTAGACATAATCGGAAATAATATTTTAACAGTTATATGGAGACGTTTTGGAGAAAACTTGAGGCAAGAATTTCAGAACAAACAACACAAGATCCATATTCTGAGTGTTTAATTTGGAAGGGAAGCTTGGACAAACAGAAGATATATGGCACTGTTCATTATCGCGATCCCGTCGATTATAAATGGAAACATAGAAAGGCTCATAGAGTTGTTTTAATGCTGAGAGACAAGACTCTGCAGATTCCCCGCGATAAAGACGCTAGTCATCTCTGTCATAATTCATTATGTGTCAATGTTGACCATGTAAACCTTGAACCTAGGGGTGTCAATAATCAAAGAAAAAGTTGTGACGTTGAGGGCATATGTTTCGGCCACGGTTCATACCCAAAATGCAAGCTGAACATTTATAATTTGAATTAACTACTATATCATAGTATGTAATTGTTTTGTACATCAAAACACTTTTGTATCGTTTTATATATTTGTTTTATTGCATGGTTGTCAACTGGTTTAAGTATTTCAACTGCATCACTGACCTGCCAACACAGAGGTTGTAATTCCGAACCCATCACGTGGTAGATGCGGTCGACTCCATTCTAAATTGACCGAAGGTTAGGTTCTCTCCAGACACTCCTGTCTCCTCAACCAAATAACAAATAACCGTGACGAATAGCCAATAGTGCTGAAAATGAAGGTTAAACACAAAACAATCAATCAAACTACCTCTTAAGTGTTTATTGTACAGTCTGATACTACCTCTATGAACAAAAATACAATTATAGAATTAAGCAAAATGTAATAAAAAAAAGTGGCTACATCGATAAATTTCTTTCGATTAAATATTTTTTTATTTTTCTATATTCAATTTTTATTATTTATGTACGTTGATTTTGTTGAAAAAGGAATACTGCTTTCTCAAAATTTGAGTAGACAGGCATATGAACCATTCAAATTAATATAAAAAAGAAGATGTGGTATGATTGCCAATGAGACAACTATCCACAAAAGACCAAAATGACACAAACATTAACAATTATAGTTCACCGTATGGCCTTCAACATTGAGCAAAGCCCATACCGCATATAGTCAGCTATAAAAGGCCCCGATAAGACAATGTAAAACAATTCAAGCGTGACTGACGACCTTATTTATGTAAAAAAATGAAGGTCATCACTCAAGAAATTTTACGGTCGCCATCTTGAGCTGATTGGCCATTCTGACAAAAGTTTGTCAGAAATCCTATCTGATCTTCTTCCTCCTTCATAATAACCTTTTGTCATTACCGAACTGAACAAAGAAATAACACAACGGGTGATGTATTCGGTGCAGGAAATGCTACCCTTCCGGAGCACCTGATTTCACTCCCGGTTTTTAGTGGAGTTGGTGTTGATTCTTATTTATTATTCATAACTGCTTATGTCAGTGTCTTTTGGTTTAGTGAGTCTTTTTTTACTCCTTTGTTTTGATTGTTATTGTCGTATAGAAACAAATAGTTGGTGTTTTTTTATTTAGATTTTATAAAGGCGTCAAAATGCAGCTTGAGAAAGTTTTTCGAAATTCACAACATAATAAATGAAATGTAAATGAAAAATGACGTTCCTCCTGAAAACGTCGCGGTCAAAGTACTTATAGTATTGTTTTATTTGTTCGTTTTATTATCTCTTGTATTCTTCCAACTACCAAAACAAGATCACATTTGATACAATGTATAAGTGGCTCCTTTGTCATCAATTTTTTTCTCAAAATAAGGAGGATTGAAAATGTATGTATCTTGCAACTGCTCGTTTAAGCTCCGGTCACACTTTAAAGCCCAGGTCACACCTTAACGGATAGCGCGGACTTTTTAAACTGTTCATTTGCTTTAGATGTCCGTTCTTATTCGTAAGACTTTCGTTTATTTCCGTTCATGTCTGTTCAGGATCCGTTTTATCCGTCGACGTCCGTTCTGTCCGTTGAAAAATTTTGAGCATGTTCAAAACTTTGATCGGACGCCCAAAGGATGAAGTATCCGTTTCTACCGGCAGTCGTCTGTTTCGTTTCCGTTTTGTATCCATTATTAGTCCGTAATTCATCCGTTAAAGGTCCGGTAGACAATTCAACAACGGACTTCTACCGGACGTATTTACATAACGGATAAAACGGATGTGAAACAGATAAATGCCAATAGAAAATTTTTGGTTGGAAACAAATCATTGGTTGTCAGATTTCGTGCGTATCATGAACGCTTTTATTATTCATGATTGATCTTAGAGTAAGAGCGACGCCTTCCCAATCAATCAGCTCTTATTCAGGCCAGACCCTACCATTTGGTGGCATTTTGAAGAATATTTAAACCCAAAACCAGTTTCACGGAAACTTTCCCGAATATCTTTATTTATGCATCTGTTTTAGCCGGTACGTATTACGTAATGCAATACTCGTCCGTTGGATGTTCGTTCTACATCCAATCTGTCCGGTACGTTACCGTGTCTCGTATGTTACATATCCTGCTAGTGTGTGTCCGTTATGCATTCGTTACGCGTCCGTTTTATTTGGTCAGCACACCAACGGAATCCAAAGCGATAACAATTCTGTCAACGGAAAAAATTGTTTTCAACTGTTCGGCGTCCGTTCGGGGCTATCCGGTAAGGGATATCACAACTTAACGGATAGCGCAAACGGATATACTTTTTCAATTCGTTCATGTCCGTTAGAAGTCCATTTATTTCCGTTTCATGTCCGTTCATCGTCTGTCATATCAGTCGACACCCGTTCTGTCCGGTGGAAAATCTTGAGCCTGTTTAAAACTTTGAACGGGCGTTCAGCAGATGAACTGTCCGTTGAACATCCGGTAGTCGTCGGTTTTTTTTTACCGTACTCGCCCGTTCCGTTTATATTTCATATTCGTTACTAAATTGTCCGTTATTCATGCGTTAGAGGTCCGCTATACTAATTCAACAACAGACTCCTACCGTACGCATAACGGATGAAACAGATGATCATGGTGAACGGATGTGAAACGGCATTTTGAAGAATAAACCAAAACCAGTTACACAGAAACTGCTGGAATATTTTTGCATTTTACATGTCATTTTATTGTGGTCTTTTTTTTTCGCATACTAGCATCTTGGTTATCCGTTTTATCAGCTACACTTCCGTTAGATTTTCGCTTTATGAGGAACTCTTCCGTTGGATGTACGATCGAAATCTGTTCTTTCCGGTATGTTTCCGTTTCTCGTACATTGCATATGTGTGTCTGTTATGCATTTGTTAAGCGTCCGTTTTATTTGGTTATTACACCAACGGATTCCTTACGGATAACAATTTTGTCAACGGAAAACTTTAATGGTTGCTATCCTTTAAGGGTTGACCACAGCTTTATTTACGCGTCCTGATTTCATAACAATAGTCTTTTTTCATATTACCGACTTTTGACCCAGGATCATATAACTTGTCGACAGGTTACCTTCTATTTGGCAGACCGTTCTGGTACTCGGTCAGGCAAGAGCCACTAAAAGAACTAAAATCCAAAATAAAACCGATGCAATTTTTTTTTATTTATTTTAATTTTTGATGGGGGGTTTGTCGCTATTTTCTTATGATTTCGTCATGTATAGGTAACATTTATCGGTTAATTTCCCTCCAGATTGTACCTTTATTAAGTTTATTCTATTTCTATATGTTGTTTTTACTTGACCAGGCAGGTACCAGGATTTCCGACCACAGATCAGGTACTGATTAAACACGCTATGAATAAAACTACAATATAACTTGTAAAATGCAAAGATGCAATAAGTCCGCCTAGACCAAAATATCAAAAAAATGTTTGACTGATCTCCTTAAACTTTGAATAAAAAGAAAAAAAGGAAAAGAATAGCTTTGTACCTTCATCTATGTGAGGATCTATATGCTTTGCTTTGTACAATACAATACTGAATAAATAGAAGAAAAATGACCCAAAACTAAAGAATTGAAAATAATGGGTTGCAAAAGTATTAAACTAAAAAAAAGTAACACAGAGCCGGTTACAGAAAGCCTGTAATTCTGTGGTTGTCGTTTGTTTATGTGTTACATACTTGTTTTCGTTCTTTTGGTTTTTTTTCATATAAATAAGCCCGTTAGTTTTCTCGTTGGAATTGTTTTACATTGTCATTTTGGGTCCTTATGTAGCTGACTATGGGGTATTGCTTTGTTCATTGCTGAAGGCCATACAGCTACCTATAATGGGGGGGGCTGTGACATGTTGGTCTCTTGTGGAGAGTTAACTCATCGGCAATCATACCATGTCTTCATTTTTATATAACAGCTTTTAAGGTTCACGTATTGAATTTCTTTTACAAAAAATCATTAATTGACTTAATTTCTACACATTTGCATTTGAACTTTAGCCTAAAACTATCTCTTATCTACACAAAAAAAACAGCACCTTAGATTGGAACTTCCAGTTGGTGACTAAGCATGTTGTCTTTCGGGAGAAATGAGAAGAACATTCCTTAAACAACAACATTTCACCCCACATTGAACAGTACTTTCAGTACTTTCATTAAGTAAACAATCAATGTCAGTTTCTAATTCTTATAGAACAAAACCAATATAAAACAATGCATCTTAATTAAACAATTATCTAATAATTACTGCCAAACAAGCACTTGGGTTTATGATTGCATTTTTTTTCAAAAGCAACTTGTATGCCGTCTTAGAGACAACAAATCAAAACAAATTAATAATCGAGCAGTGTCATCACCATGTATGACAGGTTGGTTAAAGACGCATTTAATGAATAATAATTTAATTGTTGATGTAACTCGAAACGATCTTCTGATTGGCTGACGTTATTTTGTTACATGAGCCTATGGACATAATTTAGTCATGTGACCGTGACGTCATCAACGTTTTTTCATGCTTTTCTACGGTTTAAAATGGAACTTAGAATTAAATTATAAGAAATGACTGTAATATTTTTTCTGTCTATTCGAAATAACATTAAAAAAATGTGGTGCACACTGTTGAATAACACGCAACCCACGTTATTCAATGTGCACCAATTTTTTTATGTTATTTCTTCATAGACAGAAAAATATAACAGTCATTCCTTTATTAATTTGTATCAAGGAGAAACATCCAACAGTAGAAGATGCGGTTGTGCAATTACTTTAAGAATGGTAGGAGTCGATAATCAAGTGATCAATCAACACGTGGGTTGGAGTTCCAAGGGAATGATAGACCATTATGCACATGTTGTAAAATTAATGAGCACCGAAGGTCCAGCTAGCATTTGGGATAAGAGTCGTCTTTCTTCGATAAAGTTTCACAAAACTTTGTCAGTAATTTGAAAGTTTAAATTTTGAATTTGTTTTATTAAATTTTGAAAACGTGATAATTATTTACACGCACTTTTTTCAGACGTTATGAATAACTGTATTTCAAGAAAGGAGAAAACTTAAACATTTAATTAAGGTAAATTTGATTTGTTCATAACTATTTTATGTATACTTTATATTATAAGTATTGGATAGTGAAAACTGTATTAAATGAGTTTAGTTTGTTTCGGTATGTTTATTATTTTACACACAGTTGCACGGTTTTTGGTTTGTTGTCCTTCGTATCTAACATATGAGAGGTACCGGGGTGAACTTGTAAAATTCCGCTATTACAAGTTCATCCTTGGGTGCCTCGAATAAATAGATAACGCGGTCATCTTGTGTTCTGGTTTGTTGATTGTAACCCGAATAATTCAGTCGTTATATTCCGCTGCTCTACGAAGGCTTCGTGTGGGAGAACATCGGACACGGAAAAGGCTTGAATTATTCGAGTTATGTTGATTGGAGTTTGCAGTGAAGGTCATAAGCAATATGGAATATGACAATGACATGCCCTGTGTGTTAATTTTCATCAAGTGGGTAAAGATTGTTAGGAAACGTATGGTATAATCAGCATTATATCATGTAACTATTTCCCTTTCATAACGGTATAACGGTATACTATTAGGTATAAATGGTTGTCTATTCAAGCGGCCCGTAGCTACAGCTAATCCTTCTCGAGACAATGAATGGCTGGTTAGGTGATATTTTCTCCAAAAACAATTCTGGGATTGCTAGCGCCCTCTATTCATTAACTATGCCCCCCCCCCTTTATCTGATATGTTTCGTCTACGTATGTTCGACAAACGGTCTTCTTTCGTATAAATGGTCTAGATGACGCTTTCTGAAAGGGACATCAAATAAACCAATTTGCAAATAAAATTACTATTTTAACGGATCTACGAAAACATGCCACTTGCTCTAAATGTATTTGCATTTTTGGATAATTTTTATGAATTACAAATTTACGTATTTATGACAAATATGAAATTGATTTAATTCGGAATTGAGAGAATCAGTGACAACAAGTCGATCCATGGGAATCGTGTGTATGTACAATTATACCAAACGCGTCCGTTATCATGTGTCAGTCACTCGGAATGAAACGCTACATGATAATTGTTTTAAATGATACATTAAGACATTAATTAAAACATATTGTATTTCCAATTCTGAGCCCTTGTGTGATATACATTCTTGTTATCTTATTTCAACCAACTGCCAAAACGTTTAGCTTTTCTTCAATCACTTGAATAGTATACCATTATTATATATATATAACATCTAAACGTTTACTTCTGCATATGCTGAATTAATCAAACTGTTTGGTTTTGATTCCCATAGATGTAACAAGTGATACAAATTAGAGTTGTATCCCTTTGTCCAGTGAAACGTGTATCGAAATTGTTCTCCCTTATGTTTACTGTCAAACAGATCACACGATAAACAATCTAGAACGGACAGCTTATGCTTATTTGATACCCAGTAGATCCTGGACTTCATGTTTCGGATATTTCGAATACGCAAAAGCCGAAATCATATTCTCTCGTTTTTCTAATCAACTAAGAAGAGCTGTCAATCTTTGTAAAATTATATGTTTTTTCAAAATATTTATTAAATAATATCAACGAAATTTAAGGCAAAATGTAACTACAAAAATAAATAGACTAGTGTCTTCATAATGGTGTTCTGAAGTCCATGTGAAGTAGTCTTTACAATAACAAATAAAGGATAAGATAAAATAATACCTGTGTAATAGTATACGAAATAAAACGATACAGAGAAATTTTGCATGAAAATAACATAGCAAAAAATACATATAGGGCTGTATGTTCGGTATTATTATAGAAATGCGACCAGAAAATATTTATTCAGTTTGTAATGTATGAGTATTGGCATGTTGTAAGAAATTATTATAAAACGCATTTTTCCTTCAATAATTCGCACACGTATTGTGTCCCGATGTATCTTGTAAAGTTTAACAAAAAAATGACATTATTAAAAATTAAATTTTGATAGATAGAGGCTCGTAATGGAACTTGAAGTCAACCAGAGAAACTCATTCAGAGAGTTTAATTTTGGATACAATTATTGACCAATAAATTATACATGTATTTGACAAACAACCCGTCTAACTTAGCTATAAGTCTTAGTGTAACGTCCAACAGCCGTGCAGACTTGGTATACGTATTTATAGCGCGAACGTCGAAGAGAGCACCTGGATTGAACTTTTTTTTCTGAATTGACCAATTACGCGTTAGTTCTCTTCTAATGTTTCTAGCAAAATGATTTTTTAGGCGGAATTTTATTTCGTCTGCTAGAAGTTCTCAAAGGATTTAGACAAATTACCCGCAAATCTCATTCCTGAAATAGAAACTTAGCATAACGGACTTTACATAACAATTGTAAGTTTATTATTCTTATAAAATTTAAATATTTGAGTGGTAATACAGGATGCAATAGTAATTTATCAAGAAGCACAGGGACGCAGACCATATTTTATTTATTTTGATGATGCAGCATTGTATTTATAATAGCTTGGTAGTTATATAAGAGGCAAACTCCAAAAACCCGGATTCTACTCTCAGTGAAAATAAATGATAGTAGATTTCAGTGCACTAGTTATTTTACGTTATCAATGTTTGTTCTTTGATTTCAAAATGTTGTTTTGAATTGTTAGAGTTGTTTATAACTTTATGACGATAGAAATCAACTGTTGACGTTATCATATTAGTGAGAGCTGCTAAGAGTTCAGTCACAAATAGTACATGCACATTAATATACCTGTTATCAATTATGCCCTGCTTATTCTCTCAACGCAGCTAGAAAATCCTTAACCCAGAAAACGCGTTAAAAGAACACCCAATTCTGATGCTAGAATAGGTAAAAGAAGAAACTGTAAGCAAAATGACGATGATCATCATAAACACTAAAAGGGCAATTAGCAGTTAGTTATATGTATTTGCCTTCGCGATTATATACATGATTTCATGCAGCCGGTCGTAACATTTTTTTGTTCGTGATTAATTGCATTGATAAATCGAATAATATGTGGTTTGCAGAAAGAAACTGACTTTTAACCAACAACCTACATCGTTCACCTCCAAAAGCTGACGCGAGACAAACAAGACTCTCATAAGATGAATACCAGTTGTTTGTGTAATACTCTAATTTTATTAAAGTTACGCAACTCCATTTGATATTTCTTAACTTTTATTCCATACAGTATAAAATTCGCAAAATAAGTTCAAAATCAAATACCTTTTTTGAGATTTTAGACATAATCGGAAATAATATTTTAACAGTTATATGGAGACGTTTTGGAGAAAACTTGAGGCAAGAATTTCAGAACAAACAACACAAGATCCATATTCTGAGTGTTTAATTTGGAAGGGAAGCTTGGACAAACAGAAGATATATGGCACTGTTCATTATCGCGATCCCGTCGATTATAAATGGAAACATAGAAAGGCTCATAGAGTTGTTTTAATGCTGAGAGACAAGACTCTGCAGATTCCCCGCGATAAAGACGCTAGTCATCTCTGTCATAATTCATTATGTGTCAATGTTGACCATGTAAACCTTGAACCTAGGGGTGTCAATAATCAAAGAAAAAGTTGTGACGTTGAGGGCATATGTTTCGGCCACGGTTCATACCCAAAATGCAAGCTGAACATTTATAATTTGAATTAACTACTATATCATAGTATGTAATTGTTTTGTACATCAAAACACTTTTGTATCGTTTTATATATTTGTTTTATTGCATGGTTGTCAACTGGTTTAAGTATTTCAACTGCATCACTGACCTGCCAACACAGAGGTTGTAATTCCGAACCCATCACGTGGTAGATGCGGTCGACTCCATTCTAAATTGACCGAAGGTTAGGTTCTCTCCAGACACTCCTGTCTCCTCAACCAAATAACAAATAACCGTGACGAATAGCCAATAGTGCTGAAAATGAAGGTTAAACACAAAACAATCAATCAAACTACCTCTTAAGTGTTTATTGTACAGTCTGATACTACCTCTATGAACAAAAATACAATTATAGAATTAAGCAAAATGTAATAAAAAAAAGTGGCTACATCGATAAATTTCTTTCGATTAAATATTTTTTTATTTTTCTATATTCAATTTTTATTATTTATGTACGTTGATTTTGTTGAAAAAGGAATACTGCTTTCTCAAAATTTGAGTAGACAGGCATATGAACCATTCAAATTAATATAAAAAAGAAGATGTGGTATGATTGCCAATGAGACAACTATCCACAAAAGACCAAAATGACACAAACATTAACAATTATAGTTCACCGTATGGCCTTCAACATTGAGCAAAGCCCATACCGCATATAGTCAGCTATAAAAGGCCCCGATAAGACAATGTAAAACAATTCAAGCGTGACTGACGACCTTATTTATGTAAAAAAATGAAGGTCATCACTCAAGAAATTTTACGGTCGCCATCTTGAGCTGATTGGCCATTCTGACAAAAGTTTGTCAGAAATCCTATCTGATCTTCTTCCTCCTTCATAATAACCTTTTGTCATTACCGAACTGAACAAAGAAATAACACAACGGGTGATGTATTCGGTGCAGGAAATGCTACCCTTCCGGAGCACCTGATTTCACTCCCGGTTTTTAGTGGAGTTGGTGTTGATTCTTATTTATTATTCATAACTGCTTATGTCAGTGTCTTTTGGTTTAGTGAGTCTTTTTTTACTCCTTTGTTTTGATTGTTATTGTCGTATAGAAACAAATAGTTGGTGTTTTTTTATTTAGATTTTATAAAGGCGTCAAAATGCAGCTTGAGAAAGTTTTTCGAAATTCACAACATAATAAATGAAATGTAAATGAAAAATGACGTTCCTCCTGAAAACGTCGCGGTCAAAGTACTTATAGTATTGTTTTATTTGTTCGTTTTATTATCTCTTGTATTCTTCCAACTACCAAAACAAGATCACATTTGATACAATGTATAAGTGGCTCCTTTGTCATCAATTTTTTTCTCAAAATAAGGAGGATTGAAAATGTATGTATCTTGCAACTGCTCGTTTAAGCTCCGGTCACACTTTAAAGCCCAGGTCACACCTTAACGGATAGCGCGGACTTTTTAAACTGTTCATTTGCTTTAGATGTCCGTTCTTATTCGTAAGACTTTCGTTTATTTCCGTTCATGTCTGTTCAGGATCCGTTTTATCCGTCGACGTCCGTTCTGTCCGTTGAAAAATTTTGAGCATGTTCAAAACTTTGATCGGACGCCCAAAGGATGAAGTATCCGTTTCTACCGGCAGTCGTCTGTTTCGTTTCCGTTTTGTATCCATTATTAGTCCGTAATTCATCCGTTAAAGGTCCGGTAGACAATTCAACAACGGACTTCTACCGGACGTATTTACATAACGGATAAAACGGATGTGAAACAGATAAATGCCAATAGAAAATTTTTGGTTGGAAACAAATCATTGGTTGTCAGATTTCGTGCGTATCATGAACGCTTTTATTATTCATGATTGATCTTAGAGTAAGAGCGACGCCTTCCCAATCAATCAGCTCTTATTCAGGCCAGACCCTACCATTTGGTGGCATTTTGAAGAATATTTAAACCCAAAACCAGTTTCACGGAAACTTTCCCGAATATCTTTATTTATGCATCTGTTTTAGCCGGTACGTATTACGTAATGCAATACTCGTCCGTTGGATGTTCGTTCTACATCCAATCTGTCCGGTACGTTACCGTGTCTCGTATGTTACATATCCTGCTAGTGTGTGTCCGTTATGCATTCGTTACGCGTCCGTTTTATTTGGTCAGCACACCAACGGAATCCAAAGCGATAACAATTCTGTCAACGGAAAAAATTGTTTTCAACTGTTCGGCGTCCGTTCGGGGCTATCCGGTAAGGGATATCACAACTTAACGGATAGCGCAAACGGATATACTTTTTCAATTCGTTCATGTCCGTTAGAAGTCCATTTATTTCCGTTTCATGTCCGTTCATCGTCTGTCATATCAGTCGACACCCGTTCTGTCCGGTGGAAAATCTTGAGCCTGTTTAAAACTTTGAACGGGCGTTCAGCAGATGAACTGTCCGTTGAACATCCGGTAGTCGTCGGTTTTTTTTTACCGTACTCGCCCGTTCCGTTTATATTTCATATTCGTTACTAAATTGTCCGTTATTCATGCGTTAGAGGTCCGCTATACTAATTCAACAACAGACTCCTACCGTACGCATAACGGATGAAACAGATGATCATGGTGAACGGATGTGAAACGGCATTTTGAAGAATAAACCAAAACCAGTTACACAGAAACTGCTGGAATATTTTTGCATTTTACATGTCATTTTATTGTGGTCTTTTTTTTTCGCATACTAGCATCTTGGTTATCCGTTTTATCAGCTACACTTCCGTTAGATTTTCGCTTTATGAGGAACTCTTCCGTTGGATGTACGATCGAAATCTGTTCTTTCCGGTATGTTTCCGTTTCTCGTACATTGCATATGTGTGTCTGTTATGCATTTGTTAAGCGTCCGTTTTATTTGGTTATTACACCAACGGATTCCTTACGGATAACAATTTTGTCAACGGAAAACTTTAATGGTTGCTATCCTTTAAGGGTTGACCACAGCTTTATTTACGCGTCCTGATTTCATAACAATAGTCTTTTTTCATATTACCGACTTTTGACCCAGGATCATATAACTTGTCGACAGGTTACCTTCTATTTGGCAGACCGTTCTGGTACTCGGTCAGGCAAGAGCCACTAAAAGAACTAAAATCCAAAATAAAACCGATGCAATTTTTTTTTATTTATTTTAATTTTTGATGGGGGGTTTGTCGCTATTTTCTTATGATTTCGTCATGTATAGGTAACATTTATCGGTTAATTTCCCTCCAGATTGTACCTTTATTAAGTTTATTCTATTTCTATATGTTGTTTTTACTTGACCAGGCAGGTACCAGGATTTCCGACCACAGATCAGGTACTGATTAAACACGCTATGAATAAAACTACAATATAACTTGTAAAATGCAAAGATGCAATAAGTCCGCCTAGACCAAAATATCAAAAAAATGTTTGACTGATCTCCTTAAACTTTGAATAAAAAGAAAAAAAGGAAAAGAATAGCTTTGTACCTTCATCTATGTGAGGATCTATATGCTTTGCTTTGTACAATACAATACTGAATAAATAGAAGAAAAATGACCCAAAACTAAAGAATTGAAAATAATGGGTTGCAAAAGTATTAAACTAAAAAAAAGTAACACAGAGCCGGTTACAGAAAGCCTGTAATTCTGTGGTTGTCGTTTGTTTATGTGTTACATACTTGTTTTCGTTCTTTTGGTTTTTTTTCATATAAATAAGCCCGTTAGTTTTCTCGTTGGAATTGTTTTACATTGTCATTTTGGGTCCTTATGTAGCTGACTATGGGGTATTGCTTTGTTCATTGCTGAAGGCCATACAGCTACCTATAATGGGGGGGGCTGTGACATGTTGGTCTCTTGTGGAGAGTTAACTCATCGGCAATCATACCATGTCTTCATTTTTATATAACAGCTTTTAAGGTTCACGTATTGAATTTCTTTTACAAAAAATCATTAATTGACTTAATTTCTACACATTTGCATTTGAACTTTAGCCTAAAACTATCTCTTATCTACACAAAAAAAACAGCACCTTAGATTGGAACTTCCAGTTGGTGACTAAGCATGTTGTCTTTCGGGAGAAATGAGAAGAACATTCCTTAAACAACAACATTTCACCCCACATTGAACAGTACTTTCAGTACTTTCATTAAGTAAACAATCAATGTCAGTTTCTAATTCTTATAGAACAAAACCAATATAAAACAATGCATCTTAATTAAACAATTATCTAATAATTACTGCCAAACAAGCACTTGGGTTTATGATTGCATTTTTTTTCAAAAGCAACTTGTATGCCGTCTTAGAGACAACAAATCAAAACAAATTAATAATCGAGCAGTGTCATCACCATGTATGACAGGTTGGTTAAAGACGCATTTAATGAATAATAATTTAATTGTTGATGTAACTCGAAACGATCTTCTGATTGGCTGACGTTATTTTGTTACATGAGCCTATGGACATAATTTAGTCATGTGACCGTGACGTCATCAACGTTTTTTCATGCTTTTCTACGGTTTAAAATGGAACTTAGAATTAAATTATAAGAAATGACTGTAATATTTTTTCTGTCTATTCGAAATAACATTAAAAAAATGTGGTGCACACTGTTGAATAACACGCAACCCACGTTATTCAATGTGCACCAATTTTTTTATGTTATTTCTTCATAGACAGAAAAATATAACAGTCATTCCTTTATTAATTTGTATCAAGGAGAAACATCCAACAGTAGAAGATGCGGTTGTGCAATTACTTTAAGAATGGTAGGAGTCGATAATCAAGTGATCAATCAACACGTGGGTTGGAGTTCCAAGGGAATGATAGACCATTATGCACATGTTGTAAAATTAATGAGCACCGAAGGTCCAGCTAGCATTTGGGATAAGAGTCGTCTTTCTTCGATAAAGTTTCACAAAACTTTGTCAGTAATTTGAAAGTTTAAATTTTGAATTTGTTTTATTAAATTTTGAAAACGTGATAATTATTTACACGCACTTTTTTCAGACGTTATGAATAACTGTATTTCAAGAAAGGAGAAAACTTAAACATTTAATTAAGGTAAATTTGATTTGTTCATAACTATTTTATGTATACTTTATATTATAAGTATTGGATAGTGAAAACTGTATTAAATGAGTTTAGTTTGTTTCGGTATGTTTATTATTTTACACACAGTTGCACGGTTTTTGGTTTGTTGTCCTTCGTATCTAACATATGAGAGGTACCGGGGTGAACTTGTAAAATTCCGCTATTACAAGTTCATCCTTGGGTGCCTCGAATAAATAGATAACGCGGTCATCTTGTGTTCTGGTTTGTTGATTGTAACCCGAATAATTCAGTCGTTATATTCCGCTGCTCTACGAAGGCTTCGTGTGGGAGAACATCGGACACGGAAAAGGCTTGAATTATTCGAGTTATGTTGATTGGAGTTTGCAGTGAAGGTCATAAGCAATATGGAATATGACAATGACATGCCCTGTGTGTTAATTTTCATCAAGTGGGTAAAGATTGTTAGGAAACGTATGGTATAATCAGCATTATATCATGTAACTATTTCCCTTTCATAACGGTATAACGGTATACTATTAGGTATAAATGGTTGTCTATTCAAGCGGCCCGTAGCTACAGCTAATCCTTCTCGAGACAATGAATGGCTGGTTAGGTGATATTTTCTCCAAAAACAATTCTGGGATTGCTAGCGCCCTCTATTCATTAACTATGCCCCCCCCCCTTTATCTGATATGTTTCGTCTACGTATGTTCGACAAACGGTCTTCTTTCGTATAAATGGTCTAGATGACGCTTTCTGAAAGGGACATCAAATAAACCAATTTGCAAATAAAATTACTATTTTAACGGATCTACGAAAACATGCCACTTGCTCTAAATGTATTTGCATTTTTGGATAATTTTTATGAATTACAAATTTACGTATTTATGACAAATATGAAATTGATTTAATTCGGAATTGAGAGAATCAGTGACAACAAGTCGATCCATGGGAATCGTGTGTATGTACAATTATACCAAACGCGTCCGTTATCATGTGTCAGTCACTCGGAATGAAACGCTACATGATAATTGTTTTAAATGATACATTAAGACATTAATTAAAACATATTGTATTTCCAATTCTGAGCCCTTGTGTGATATACATTCTTGTTATCTTATTTCAACCAACTGCCAAAACGTTTAGCTTTTCTTCAATCACTTGAATAGTATACCATTATTATATATATATAACATCTAAACGTTTACTTCTGCATATGCTGAATTAATCAAACTGTTTGGTTTTGATTCCCATAGATGTAACAAGTGATACAAATTAGAGTTGTATCCCTTTGTCCAGTGAAACGTGTATCGAAATTGTTCTCCCTTATGTTTACTGTCAAACAGATCACACGATAAACAATCTAGAACGGACAGCTTATGCTTATTTGATACCCAGTAGATCCTGGACTTCATGTTTCGGATATTTCGAATACGCAAAAGCCGAAATCATATTCTCTCGTTTTTCTAATCAACTAAGAAGAGCTGTCAATCTTTGTAAAATTATATGTTTTTTCAAAATATTTATTAAATAATATCAACGAAATTTAAGGCAAAATGTAACTACAAAAATAAATAGACTAGTGTCTTCATAATGGTGTTCTGAAGTCCATGTGAAGTAGTCTTTACAATAACAAATAAAGGATAAGATAAAATAATACCTGTGTAATAGTATACGAAATAAAACGATACAGAGAAATTTTGCATGAAAATAACATAGCAAAAAATACATATAGGGCTGTATGTTCGGTATTATTATAGAAATGCGACCAGAAAATATTTATTCAGTTTGTAATGTATGAGTATTGGCATGTTGTAAGAAATTATTATAAAACGCATTTTTCCTTCAATAATTCGCACACGTATTGTGTCCCGATGTATCTTGTAAAGTTTAACAAAAAAATGACATTATTAAAAATTAAATTTTGATAGATAGAGGCTCGTAATGGAACTTGAAGTCAACCAGAGAAACTCATTCAGAGAGTTTAATTTTGGATACAATTATTGACCAATAAATTATACATGTATTTGACAAACAACCCGTCTAACTTAGCTATAAGTCTTAGTGTAACGTCCAACAGCCGTGCAGACTTGGTATACGTATTTATAGCGCGAACGTCGAAGAGAGCACCTGGATTGAACTTTTTTTTCTGAATTGACCAATTACGCGTTAGTTCTCTTCTAATGTTTCTAGCAAAATGATTTTTTAGGCGGAATTTTATTTCGTCTGCT
>NC_086378.1:33644271-33669291 GCF_036588685.1 Mytilus trossulus
GTATGACGATGACAATTTCATCAGCCAATCCAATAAAAATGTTAATGCGCACACATGTACTTACTATTCTGAAGACTTCTTTTAGCCAGAAAAGTTTATAATAAGTCTGAAAACCACTTTTTATCATATAAAAAGCTTATAAGTGCAAGATATATGCTTACATGGACTTCCTACATTGAAATTTTGTGGGGACTACTTGGACCCGTACCGAAATTATATTAATTTAAATAGAAATTTCATGATTTTGTTAACTAGCAGCAAGACAAGACTCTAAAGTGGACAAATATATTACTACATACATGATAAAAAAATTCTTTACAATTCTGACTGAAAAAGAGCCTCTAAATTTTTGATAAAAGTACCCTGTAATATCAGCTTTTCTAAAAGAAATATTCAAATTAATGAATTATACAAGATATTTAAACTCTAACTTAAAAAAAAGGTTATATTTTGGCCAGTTGGTGGTTCTCTTTCTTTGGTCTAGACTACTGGTGTAAATAATACATCAAAAGAAGACAAGACAAAACAAGCGAAGAAAGAAAAGAACAGAAGTACAGATAGAAACATTTATATGTTGATCTTTTTTTATATAATGTACTATTTAATATTCTACACACAAGGACATACATGTACCATGATAAACAAACACCCCCCCTTTTTTTTGTGATGAGACTTGTGTGTATATATATATCATAAAATTTATTTTTTGTCTATGTATTGCTTTGCATATAGATGGATTCAACAAGAAGAAATAAAAGAGAGAGAGAGAGATGGGGAAAAGAGGGGTTCGGCTATGTTTCTAATTTTCATGTACAACAATTTATAGATTCTTTTTGAAAATATTGGTGGCCCTGAAAAGGGCCGTTATGTTTTGGTGAAAAAATCACACTTCTAAGCACGTTCTCCACGGATTCTTCGGGCCAATTGATATCCTTTGGCATGATGGTTACTCTCTTGGCGTGGATTGCGCACAAGTTGGTATCCTCGAAGAGACCGACCAAGTAGGCTTCGCTGGCTTCCTGTAGGGCCATGACGGCTGAACTCTGGAATCGGAGATCAGTTTTGAAGTCCTGGGCGATTTCACGGACTAATCTCTGGAAGGGGAGTTTCCTGATGAGGAGCTCTGTGCTCTTCTGGTATCTCCTGATTTCTCGGAGAGCGACTGTTCCTGGCCTGTATCTATGTGGTTTCTTGACTCCACCGGTTGCAGGTGCGCTCTTACGGGCGGCCTTGGTGGCAAGTTGTTTTCTTGGAGCTTTACCTCCGGTGGATTTACGTGCAGTTTGCTTTGTTCGTGCCATGATTATTAGCTCTGTGGACGATTTGCTACAGAAAGAATACTTGAAAATTTCGGTGAATGTGTTTTTGTGCTTGCCGGGAGGATTGAAATCACGGTGACGATTGGATCACCACTTACATAAAGCTGGCGTTGATTGGTCCGCATATCTTAAATCTGATTGGACTGATTTGTAAGGGACTTTGACAGTTTTCAATCCATTTTTTACTGAAAAACTGCTCAACCCAAGCTGACAGTAAAAATGCCCCCTTTTTTCATTCATAATTACAGTTTCTGATCATCCCTCATAGCTCAACAATAGTAAATTAGTGTCACGGTTTCAATATGATAAATCTGAAGAAGAAAAATAATAATAATGAAAAAAGGTCAAAATACATGCAGAAACATTAAGGAAAGGAACGAAAAATAAAAACAGGAAAAAATAAAAATAAAATGCAGTTATAACACAAACAAAGCGAAATAAAAATAAAAAAACAGAAAACAAATGGAATTACACATTCCCGACATGACATTGTGCGGATCGGCTGAGTTTCTTTATTGTTGTATTATGTCATATTTATGTATATTTAATATAAAAAAAGAAGATGTGGTATGATTTTCATTTGGGCTGGGCACATTGTCACATTGTCTGATTGTCGGTGTGCTTACATCAATTCCACATCTTTAATACACAAACAATAACTAAATAAAGACAGAAAGACAGAGAGAGAGATGCTGAAAAAAATGGAAAAAGGAAAAGAATGGAAAGTACATATCATATATAAAAGTGTTGACGAAAGAGATAATGTTAACAAAAACTATAAATAATTATAATAATAAAAAAAAACCACACACCTTCTCAGATGAATCTAAGCATGCTCGCATCAATAACCAAGAGAGAGAAAGAAGAGAGCAGACTAGTATTAAATATAAATACTATCAGTGGTTTTTTTTCCCCCCGACAAACATTATATGATTTAACTGAGCTACTTGTGGGTTCAAAGAGTCAGAAAGTACGACAATAAATGTTCTGATGAAGAAGACTGAAAAAGTTACTAGACTTAGTGTTATGCTATAAGAACTGTACTTAAATGGGATGCGTTAGAGAGAGAAGAAAAGAAGAATCACGGAAGAAGGACATTTATATTTTAGACATTTTTTATTTGTTATGTAGTAGAATATATTTTTTCAATTATGTATGGGGAATAAAGTATTACTAAGATGTACAACAATTTTAGACTCTTTTTGAAAAATATTGGTGGCCCTGAAAAGGGCCGTTGTTAAGTGAGTAATCCGATATATCCACTTTTTACTTGCAGCTTCTGGGTCTTCTTTGCAGAAGTACAGCCTGGATGTTTGGTAAAACACCTCCCTGGGCAATGGTGACACCAGACAAGAGTTTGTTCAACTCTCGTCGTTTCTGATGGCCAACTGGAGATGACGGGGAATGATTCTGCTCTTCTTGTTTGTCACGAGCGGCGTTCCTGCCAACTCCAATACTTCAGCTGCTAAGTATTCTAAGACAGCTGCGAGGTACACTGGTGCACCGGCACCAACTCTCTCGGCATAGTTTCCTTCCTCAAAAGTCTGTGGATACGACCGACTGGGAACTGAAGTCCGGCACGGGATGACCTAGACTTTGCCTTTGCTTTTGCTTTTCCTCCTTTTCCTCGTCCTGACATTTTGTACTATTTGGTTGATCGACACTGAGTAAAGTGATACAATTTTCTTCAAAATTTAGCTTATATACCCACTAAACGGATTGAACGATGTTTTTATTATACACCAATCAGAACGAAGCTCTCTGCGAGCAGTTAGGCTACCGAACATTCAACATGTTATGGGTGCTCTCTCCGAGGTTCGCGTTTAATAAAATCTTTCAATCCGTTTTGCCCAGTATATAAACAAATTGAAAATAATTTTTCACCATTACTTATTTGATTATCAAACCAGTAACATGCCACCCAAAGTAGGAACTAAAGGAGCCAAGAAGGCCGTCACCAAGGCAAAGACTGCCAGACCCGGCGGTGATAAGAAAAGGAGGAGGAAGAGACGTGAATCCTATGCTATCTACATCTACAAAGTCTTGAGACAAGTTCACCCCGACACCGGAGTGTCCTCAAAGGCAATGTCCATCATGAACAGCTTCGTCAACGATATCTTCGAGAGAATCGCAGCAGAGGCTTCCCGATTGGCACACTACAACAAAAGATCTACCATCACATCCCGGGAGATCCAGACCGCTGTCCGTCTTCTCTTACCCGGAGAATTGGCCAAGCACGCTGTCAGTGAAGGTACCAAAGCCGTCACTAAATACACCAGCAGCAAGTAAACAGTCTGAAGTTTATAACTTCACAAACGGCCCTTTTCAGGGCCACCAACATTTTTCAAAAAGAATTTACATTTGTTGTACATCAATGTCAAACTTCTAAACAAAGCTATAAATCCCAACCCCAGCTATAACCACTTTCAAACTATTTCAATAGTATATGGTTACTTTTCTCTTCTTTCTATCTGTATAACAAATATACGTGTATTTCACTCATTCTGTAGCATTTAATTTGTCTGTCAAAACTACAAAGCGTAAATACATAAATCATGAAGAACAAAACAGTGCTTTCATTCCAATTAATAGAGTTGATAAATTTACGATTTCTTTTGCTTTTCGAGAGAAAAAAAATATTGCGAGAATTATTTTACACGGAAACAAGAACATTACCTAATCTTAAACCACGCAAAAAAAACCTCTATAATTGAATATAACAGAATCTACAGATTTTGTGTGTAAAAGTCCGTGCATTTTGTTTTGAAATTTTCTCTCTTCATGTAGGCAAATGCACGGACTTGATCTTTGAACGTATTCATAAACCTTCAGAAATATAAATTCTCAAATAAATACAAGAGTAAGAGTAAGGAAGTTAATTAAAAAGAAAGCCAGATATTTAAAAAAAAAAAGGGGGGGGGGGGGGGTATAACGAGAGAGAGAAAATAGTTGCGGATCAGGATCAGGGAAAACAAGAAAAACGGTTGAAAAATTCATGAACATTAGAGAAAAGAATAGAAGTGGGAGCAAGCTTTGATTTCAAGATTTTGTTTAAAACGATGTACAACAAATCTAAGATTCTTTTTGAAAAATGTTGGTGGCCCTGAAAAGGGCCGTTGTTGATATTAGCTGGGTGGCTGTTTAACCTCCGAATCCGTACAAGGTACGTCCTTGACGTTTCAAAGCGTAGACAACATCCATGGCAGTGACAGTCTTCCTCTTGGCGTGCTCTGTGTATGTGACAGCATCACGGATGACATTTTCCAAGAAAACTTTAAGGACACCACGGGTTTCCTCATAGATGAGTCCAGATATACGTTTTACTCCACCTCTTCTTGCTAAACGACGGATGGCTGGCTTGGTGATACCTTGGATGTTATCACGCAACACCTTCCTGTGACGCTTGGCGCCTCCTTTTCCTAGACCTTTACCTCCTTTTCCTCTACCTGACATGTTTAACTATTTGTGGTGATTAGTTAAATAATACTTTCCGTCTAACAGCGACTCTTTATATATCACCAACGCGGCCGTAAAAGAAGTATCACACATTTTCAGTTAACTGTTGTCTGATTGGCTTACGTTGTTTTATTCCGGGAGGTAACTCTGTACTGCCTTAAACTGTGTACACTTTCAATCCACTTTTTCATTCTAGGTCTGAAAAATATAATAATTCATATCAGACAGTAAATTTTTAAGAAAAAACTATTATTTCAATCGGAATAAAAATGACTGAAGGAGACAAAAAAAGTTCCAAAATGTTGAAAAGTTTTCATTTTAAGATAGAATAGTATGATAAATAAATGATAAATGAAAATCACTTTAGACAGTCAAAATTATAAAGATAATTATTTGCTTTCTCTGAACAGACATTTTCATTCAATGACAATACACATTTCAACTTAATGGAATGGAATTTAGTTGGGGAAAAAATAAACCTCACAGACATATCTAGGAATACTGGTTATCTATTTGTCTATTTGATGTATCCAGAAATTGGATACATCACAGGATTTTACATGCTTGCAGTTTTCTACCTGTCTTTCATAACTCAACATCATCTGTCAAAGCTGTGCTTGCCATCCATCAACGATCTGCTGCAGGTACTTCAGATCATAAATGGGAGAATGTATGAATAAAACTGTTACTGTTATTACTATTAAAGATTTTTTTTTCTAGGTATTACAGTGAAGAAAAGAGATGCCCCTGACTGCGGGTAAAACTTCTTATGTGTGCATCTTCCTTTCAATTTTATTTTTAAACGCCATTCTATATTTATCCACAGTATGACGATGACAATTTCATCAGCCAATCCAATAAAAATGTTAATGCGCACACATGTACTTACTATTCTGAAGACTTCTTTTAGCCAGAAAAGTTTATAATAAGTCTGAAAACCACTTTTTATCATATAAAAAAGCTTATAAGTGCAAGATATATGCTTACATGGACTTCCTACATTGAAATTTTGTGGGGACTACTTGGACCCGTACCGAAATTATATTAATTTAAATAGAAATTTCATGATTTTGTTAACTAGCAGCAAGACAAGACTCTAAAGTGGACAAAATATATTACTACATACATGATAAAAAAATTCTTTACAATTCTGACTGAAAAAGAGCTCTAAATTTTTGATAAAAGTACCCTGTAATATCAGCTTTTCTAAAAGAAATATTCAAATTAATGAATTATACAAGATATTTAAACTCTAACTTAAAAAAAAAGGTTATATTTTGGCCAGTTGGTGGTTCTCTTTCTTTGGTCTAGACTACTGGTGTAAATAATACATCAAAAGAAGACAAGACAAAACAAGCGAAGAAAAGAAAAGAACAGAAGTACAGATAGAAACATTTATATGTTGATCTTTTTTTATATAATGTACTATTTAATATTCTACACACAAGGACATACATGTACCATGATAAACAAACACCCCCCTTTTTTTTGTGATGAGACTTGTGTGTATATATATATCATAAAATTTATTTTTTGTCTATGTATTGCTTTGCATATAGATGGATTCAACAAGAAGAAATAAAAGAGAGAGAGAGAGATGGGGAAAAGAGGGGTTCGGCTATGTTTCTAATTTTCATGTACAACAATTTATAGATTCTTTTTGAAAAATATTGGTGGCCCTGAAAAGGGCCGTTATGTTTTGGTGAAAAAATCACACTTCTTAAGCACGTTCTCCACGGATTCTTCGGGCCAATTGGATATCCTTTGGCATGATGGTTACTCTCTTGGCGTGGATTGCGCACAAGTTGGTATCCTCGAAGAGACCGACCAAGTAGGCTTCGCTGGCTTCCTGTAGGGCCATGACGGCTGAACTCTGGAATCGGAGATCAGTTTTGAAGTCCTGGGCGATTTCACGGACTAATCTCTGGAAGGGGAGTTTCCTGATGAGGAGCTCTGTGCTCTTCTGGTATCTCCTGATTTCTCGGAGAGCGACTGTTCCTGGCCTGTATCTATGTGGTTTCTTGACTCCACCGGTTGCAGGTGCGCTCTTACGGGCGGCCTTGGTGGCAAGTTGTTTTCTTGGAGCTTTACCTCCGGTGGATTTACGTGCAGTTTGCTTTGTTCGTGCCATGATTATTAGCTCTGTGGACGATTTGCTACAGAAAGAATACTTGAAAATTTCGGTGAATGTGTTTTTGTGCTTGCCGGGAGGATTGAAATCACGGTGACGATTGGATCACCACTTACATAAAGCTGGCGTTGATTGGTCCGCATATCTTAAATCTGATTGGACTGATTTGTAAGGGACTTTGACAGTTTTCAATCCATTTTTTACTGAAAAACTGCTCAACCCAAGCTGACAGTAAAAATGCCCCCTTTTTTCATTCATAATTACAGTTTCTGATCATCCCTCATAGCTCAACAATAGTAAATTAGTGTCACGGTTTCAATATGATAAATCTGAAGAAGAAAAATAATAATAATGAAAAAAGGTCAAAATACATGCAGAAACATTAAGGAAAGGAACGAAAAATAAAAACAGGAAAAAATAAAAATAAAATGCAGTTATAACACAAACAAAGCGAAATAAAAATAAAAAAACAGAAACAAATGGAATTACACATTCCCGACATGACATTGTGCGGATCGGCTGAGTTTCTTTATTGTTGTATTATGTCATATTTATGTATATTTAATATAAAAAAAGAAGATGTGGTATGATTTTCATTTGGGCTGGGCACATTTGTCACATTGTCTGATTGTCGGTGTGCTTACATCAATTCCACATCTTTAATACACAAACAATAACTAAATAAAGACAGAAAGACAGAGAGAGAGATGCTGAAAAAAATGGAAAAAGGAAAAGAATGGAAAGTACATATCATATATAAAAGTGTTGACGAAAGAGATAATGTTAACAAAAACTATAAATAATTATAATAATAAAAAAAAACCACACACCTTCTCAGATGAATCTAAGCATGCTCGCATCAATAACCAAGAGAGAGAAAGAAGAGAGCAGACTAGTATTAAATATAAATACTATCAGTGGTTTTTTTTCCCCCCGACAAACATTATATGATTTAACTGAGCTACTTGTGGGTTCAAAGAGTCAGAAAGTACGACAATAAATGTTCTGATGAAGAAGACTGAAAAAGTTACTAGACTTAGTGTTATGCTATAAGAACTGTACTTAAATGGGATGCGTTAGAGAGAGAAGAAAAGAAGAATCACGGAAGAAGGGACATTTATATTTTAGACATTTTTTATTTGTTATGTAGTAGAATATATTTTTTTCAATTATGTATGGGGAATAAAGTATTACTAAGATGTACAACAATTTTAGACTCTTTTTGAAAAATATTGGTGGCCCTGAAAAGGGCCGTTGTTAAGTGAGTAATCCGATATATCCACTTTTTACTTGGCAGCTTTCTGGGTCTTCTTTGGCAGAAGTACAGCCTGGATGTTTGGTAAAACACCTCCCTGGGCAATGGTGACACCAGACAAGAGTTTGTTCAACTCTTCGTCGTTTCTGATGGCCAACTGGAGATGACGGGGAATGATTCTGCTCTTCTTGTTGTCACGAGCGGCGTTTCCTGCCAACTCCAATACTTCAGCTGCTAAGTATTCTAAGACAGCTGCGAGGTACACTGGTGCACCGGCACCAACTCTCTCGGCATAGTTTCCTTTCCTCAAAAGTCTGTGGATACGACCGACTGGGAACTGAAGTCCGGCACGGGATGACCTAGACTTTGCCTTTGCTTTTGCTTTTCCTCCTTTTCCTCGTCCTGACATTTTGTACTATTTGGTTGATCGACACTGAGTAAAGTGATACAATTTTTCTTCAAAATTTAGCTTATATACCCACTAAACGGATTGAACGATGTTTTTATTATACACCAATCAGAACGAAGCTCTCTGCGAGCAGTTAGGCTACCGAACATTCAACATGTTATGGGTGCTCTCTCCGAGGTTCGCGTTTAATAAAATCTTTCAATCCGTTTTGCCCAGTATATAAACAAATTGAAAATAATTTTTCACCATTACTTATTTGATTATCAAACCAGTAACATGCCACCCAAAGTAGGAACTAAAGGAGCCAAGAAGGCCGTCACCAAGGCAAAGACTGCCAGACCCGGCGGTGATAAGAAAAGGAGGAGGAAGAGACGTGAATCCTATGCTATCTACATCTACAAAGTCTTGAGACAAGTTCACCCCGACACCGGAGTGTCCTCAAAGGCAATGTCCATCATGAACAGCTTCGTCAACGATATCTTCGAGAGAATCGCAGCAGAGGCTTCCCGATTGGCACACTACAACAAAAGATCTACCATCACATCCCGGGAGATCCAGACCGCTGTCCGTCTTCTCTTACCCGGAGAATTGGCCAAGCACGCTGTCAGTGAAGGTACCAAAGCCGTCACTAAATACACCAGCAGCAAGTAAACAGTCTGAAGTTTATAACTTCACAAACGGCCCTTTTCAGGGCCACCAACATTTTTCAAAAAGAATTTACATTTGTTGTACATCAATGTCAAACTTCTAAACAAAGCTATAAATCCCAACCCCAGCTATAACCACTTTCAAACTATTTCAATAGTATATGGTTACTTTTCTCTTCTTTCTATCTGTATAACAAATATACGTGTATTTCACTCATTCTGTAGCATTTAATTTGTCTGTCAAAACTACAAAGCGTAAATACATAAATCATGAAGAACAAAACAGTGCTTTCATTCCAATTAATAGAGTTGATAAATTTACGATTTCTTTTGCTTTTCGAGAGAAAAAAAATATTGCGAGAATTATTTTACACGGAAACAAGAACATTACCTAATCTTAAACCACGCAAAAAAAACCTCTATAATTGAATATAACAGAATCTACAGATTTTGTGTGTAAAAGTCCGTGCATTTTGTTTTGAAATTTTCTCTCTTCATGTAGGCAAATGCACGGACTTGATCTTTGAACGTATTCATAAACCTTCAGAAATATAAATTCTCAAATAAATACAAGAGTAAGAGTAAGGAAGTTAATTAAAAAGAAAGCCAGATATTTAAAAAAAAAAAGGGGGGGGGGGGGGGTATAACGAGAGAGAGAAAATAGTTGCGGATCAGGATCAGGGAAAACAAGAAAAACGGTTGAAAAATTCATGAACATTAGAGAAAAGAATAGAAGTGGGAGCAAGCTTTGATTTCAAGATTTTGTTTAAAACGATGTACAACAAATCTAAGATTCTTTTTGAAAAATGTTGGTGGCCCTGAAAAGGGCCGTTGTTGATATTAGCTGGGTGGCTGTTTAACCTCCGAATCCGTACAAGGTACGTCCTTGACGTTTCAAAGCGTAGACAACATCCATGGCAGTGACAGTCTTCCTCTTGGCGTGCTCTGTGTATGTGACAGCATCACGGATGACATTTTCCAAGAAAACTTTAAGGACACCACGGGTTTCCTCATAGATGAGTCCAGATATACGTTTTACTCCACCTCTTCTTGCTAAACGACGGATGGCTGGCTTGGTGATACCTTGGATGTTATCACGCAACACCTTCCTGTGACGCTTGGCGCCTCCTTTTCCTAGACCTTTACCTCCTTTTCCTCTACCTGACATGTTTAACTATTTGTGGTGATTAGTTAAATAATACTTTCCGTCTAACAGCGACTCTTTATATATCACCAACGCGGCCGTAAAAGAAGTATCACACATTTTCAGTTAACTGTTGTCTGATTGGCTTACGTTGTTTTATTCCGGGAGGTAACTCTGTACTGCCTTAAACTGTGTACACTTTCAATCCACTTTTTCATTCTAGGTCTGAAAAATATAATAATTCATATCAGACAGTAAATTTTTAAGAAAAAACTATTATTTCAATCGGAATAAAAATGACTGAAGGAGACAAAAAAAGTTCCAAAATGTTGAAAAGTTTTCATTTTAAGATAGAATAGTATGATAAATAAATGATAAATGAAAATCACTTTAGACAGTCAAAATTATAAAGATAATTATTTGCTTTCTCTGAACAGACATTTTCATTCAATGACAATACACATTTCAACTTAATGGAATGGAATTTAGTTGGGGAAAAAATAAACCTCACAGACATATCTAGGAATACTGGTTATCTATTTGTCTATTTGATGTATCCAGAAATTGGATACATCACAGGATTTTACATGCTTGCAGTTTTCTACCTGTCTTTCATAACTCAACATCATCTGTCAAAGCTGTGCTTGCCATCCATCAACGATCTGCTGCAGGTACTTCAGATCATAAATGGGAGAATGTATGAATAAAACTGTTACTGTTATTACTATTAAAGATTTTTTTTTCTAGGTATTACAGTGAAGAAAAGAGATGCCCCTGACTGCGGGTAAAACTTCTTATGTGTGCATCTTCCTTTCAATTTTATTTTTAAACGCCATTCTATATTTATCCACAGTATGACGATGACAATTTCATCAGCCAATCCAATAAAAATGTTAATGCGCACACATGTACTTACTATTCTGAAGACTTCTTTTAGCCAGAAAAGTTTATAATAAGTCTGAAAACCACTTTTTATCATATAAAAAAGCTTATAAGTGCAAGATATATGCTTACATGGACTTCCTACATTGAAATTTTGTGGGGACTACTTGGACCCGTACCGAAATTATATTAATTTAAATAGAAATTTCATGATTTTGTTAACTAGCAGCAAGACAAGACTCTAAAGTGGACAAAATATATTACTACATACATGATAAAAAAATTCTTTACAATTCTGACTGAAAAAGAGCTCTAAATTTTTGATAAAAGTACCCTGTAATATCAGCTTTTCTAAAAGAAATATTCAAATTAATGAATTATACAAGATATTTAAACTCTAACTTAAAAAAAAAGGTTATATTTTGGCCAGTTGGTGGTTCTCTTTCTTTGGTCTAGACTACTGGTGTAAATAATACATCAAAAGAAGACAAGACAAAACAAGCGAAGAAAAGAAAAGAACAGAAGTACAGATAGAAACATTTATATGTTGATCTTTTTTTATATAATGTACTATTTAATATTCTACACACAAGGACATACATGTACCATGATAAACAAACACCCCCCTTTTTTTTGTGATGAGACTTGTGTGTATATATATATCATAAAATTTATTTTTTGTCTATGTATTGCTTTGCATATAGATGGATTCAACAAGAAGAAATAAAAGAGAGAGAGAGAGATGGGGAAAAGAGGGGTTCGGCTATGTTTCTAATTTTCATGTACAACAATTTATAGATTCTTTTTGAAAAATATTGGTGGCCCTGAAAAGGGCCGTTATGTTTTGGTGAAAAAATCACACTTCTTAAGCACGTTCTCCACGGATTCTTCGGGCCAATTGGATATCCTTTGGCATGATGGTTACTCTCTTGGCGTGGATTGCGCACAAGTTGGTATCCTCGAAGAGACCGACCAAGTAGGCTTCGCTGGCTTCCTGTAGGGCCATGACGGCTGAACTCTGGAATCGGAGATCAGTTTTGAAGTCCTGGGCGATTTCACGGACTAATCTCTGGAAGGGGAGTTTCCTGATGAGGAGCTCTGTGCTCTTCTGGTATCTCCTGATTTCTCGGAGAGCGACTGTTCCTGGCCTGTATCTATGTGGTTTCTTGACTCCACCGGTTGCAGGTGCGCTCTTACGGGCGGCCTTGGTGGCAAGTTGTTTTCTTGGAGCTTTACCTCCGGTGGATTTACGTGCAGTTTGCTTTGTTCGTGCCATGATTATTAGCTCTGTGGACGATTTGCTACAGAAAGAATACTTGAAAATTTCGGTGAATGTGTTTTTGTGCTTGCCGGGAGGATTGAAATCACGGTGACGATTGGATCACCACTTACATAAAGCTGGCGTTGATTGGTCCGCATATCTTAAATCTGATTGGACTGATTTGTAAGGGACTTTGACAGTTTTCAATCCATTTTTTACTGAAAAACTGCTCAACCCAAGCTGACAGTAAAAATGCCCCCTTTTTTCATTCATAATTACAGTTTCTGATCATCCCTCATAGCTCAACAATAGTAAATTAGTGTCACGGTTTCAATATGATAAATCTGAAGAAAAAATAATAATAATGAAAAAAGGTCAAAATACATGCAGAAACATTAAGGAAAGGAACGAAAAATAAAAACAGGAAAAAATAAAAATAAAATGCAGTTATAACACAAACAAAGCGAAATAAAAATAAAAAAACAGAAACAAATGGAATTACACATTCCCGACATGACATTGTGCGGATCGGCTGAGTTTCTTTATTGTTGTATTATGTCATATTTATGTATATTTAATATAAAAAAAGAAGATGTGGTATGATTTTCATTTGGGCTGGGCACATTTGTCACATTGTCTGATTGTCGGTGTGCTTACATCAATTCCACATCTTTAATACACAAACAATAACTAAATAAAGACAGAAAGACAGAGAGAGAGATGCTGAAAAAAATGGAAAAAGGAAAAGAATGGAAAGTACATATCATATATAAAAGTGTTGACGAAAGAGATAATGTTAACAAAAACTATAAATAATTATAATAATAAAAAAAAACCACACACCTTCTCAGATGAATCTAAGCATGCTCGCATCAATAACCAAGAGAGAGAAAGAAGAGAGCAGACTAGTATTAAATATAAATACTATCAGTGGTTTTTTTTCCCCCCGACAAACATTATATGATTTAACTGAGCTACTTGTGGGTTCAAAGAGTCAGAAAGTACGACAATAAATGTTCTGATGAAGAAGACTGAAAAAGTTACTAGACTTAGTGTTATGCTATAAGAACTGTACTTAAATGGGATGCGTTAGAGAGAGAAGAAAAGAAGAATCACGGAAGAAGGGACATTTATATTTTAGACATTTTTTATTTGTTATGTAGTAGAATATATTTTTTTCAATTATGTATGGGGAATAAAGTATTACTAAGATGTACAACAATTTTAGACTCTTTTTGAAAAATATTGGTGGCCCTGAAAAGGGCCGTTGTTAAGTGAGTAATCCGATATATCCACTTTTTACTTGGCAGCTTTCTGGGTCTTCTTTGGCAGAAGTACAGCCTGGATGTTTGGTAAAACACCTCCCTGGGCAATGGTGACACCAGACAAGAGTTTGTTCAACTCTTCGTCGTTTCTGATGGCCAACTGGAGATGACGGGGAATGATTCTGCTCTTCTTGTTGTCACGAGCGGCGTTTCCTGCCAACTCCAATACTTCAGCTGCTAAGTATTCTAAGACAGCTGCGAGGTACACTGGTGCACCGGCACCAACTCTCTCGGCATAGTTTCCTTTCCTCAAAAGTCTGTGGATACGACCGACTGGGAACTGAAGTCCGGCACGGGATGACCTAGACTTTGCCTTTGCTTTTGCTTTTCCTCCTTTTCCTCGTCCTGACATTTTGTACTATTTGGTTGATCGACACTGAGTAAAGTGATACAATTTTTCTTCAAAATTTAGCTTATATACCCACTAAACGGATTGAACGATGTTTTTATTATACACCAATCAGAACGAAGCTCTCTGCGAGCAGTTAGGCTACCGAACATTCAACATGTTATGGGTGCTCTCTCCGAGGTTCGCGTTTAATAAAATCTTTCAATCCGTTTTGCCCAGTATATAAACAAATTGAAAATAATTTTTCACCATTACTTATTTGATTATCAAACCAGTAACATGCCACCCAAAGTAGGAACTAAAGGAGCCAAGAAGGCCGTCACCAAGGCAAAGACTGCCAGACCCGGCGGTGATAAGAAAAGGAGGAGGAAGAGACGTGAATCCTATGCTATCTACATCTACAAAGTCTTGAGACAAGTTCACCCCGACACCGGAGTGTCCTCAAAGGCAATGTCCATCATGAACAGCTTCGTCAACGATATCTTCGAGAGAATCGCAGCAGAGGCTTCCCGATTGGCACACTACAACAAAAGATCTACCATCACATCCCGGGAGATCCAGACCGCTGTCCGTCTTCTCTTACCCGGAGAATTGGCCAAGCACGCTGTCAGTGAAGGTACCAAAGCCGTCACTAAATACACCAGCAGCAAGTAAACAGTCTGAAGTTTATAACTTCACAAACGGCCCTTTTCAGGGCCACCAACATTTTTCAAAAAGAATTTACATTTGTTGTACATCAATGTCAAACTTCTAAACAAAGCTATAAATCCCAACCCCAGCTATAACCACTTTCAAACTATTTCAATAGTATATGGTTACTTTTCTCTTCTTTCTATCTGTATAACAAATATACGTGTATTTCACTCATTCTGTAGCATTTAATTTGTCTGTCAAAACTACAAAGCGTAAATACATAAATCATGAAGAACAAAACAGTGCTTTCATTCCAATTAATAGAGTTGATAAATTTACGATTTCTTTTGCTTTTCGAGAGAAAAAAAATATTGCGAGAATTATTTTACACGGAAACAAGAACATTACCTAATCTTAAACCACGCAAAAAAAACCTCTATAATTGAATATAACAGAATCTACAGATTTTGTGTGTAAAAGTCCGTGCATTTTGTTTTGAAATTTTCTCTCTTCATGTAGGCAAATGCACGGACTTGATCTTTGAACGTATTCATAAACCTTCAGAAATATAAATTCTCAAATAAATACAAGAGTAAGAGTAAGGAAGTTAATTAAAAAGAAAGCCAGATATTTAAAAAAAAAAAGGGGGGGGGGGGGGGGTATAACGAGAGAGAGAAAATAGTTGCGGATCAGGATCAGGGAAAACAAGAAAAACGGTTGAAAAATTCATGAACATTAGAGAAAAGAATAGAAGTGGGAGCAAGCTTTGATTTCAAGATTTTGTTTAAAACGATGTACAACAAATCTAAGATTCTTTTTGAAAAATGTTGGTGGCCCTGAAAAGGGCCGTTGTTGATATTAGCTGGGTGGCTGTTTAACCTCCGAATCCGTACAAGGTACGTCCTTGACGTTTCAAAGCGTAGACAACATCCATGGCAGTGACAGTCTTCCTCTTGGCGTGCTCTGTGTATGTGACAGCATCACGGATGACATTTTCCAAGAAAACTTTAAGGACACCACGGGTTTCCTCATAGATGAGTCCAGATATACGTTTTACTCCACCTCTTCTTGCTAAACGACGGATGGCTGGCTTGGTGATACCTTGGATGTTATCACGCAACACCTTCCTGTGACGCTTGGCGCCTCCTTTTCCTAGACCTTTACCTCCTTTTCCTCTACCTGACATGTTTAACTATTTGTGGTGATTAGTTAAATAATACTTTCCGTCTAACAGCGACTCTTTATATATCACCAACGCGGCCGTAAAAGAAGTATCACACATTTTCAGTTAACTGTTGTCTGATTGGCTTACGTTGTTTTATTCCGGGAGGTAACTCTGTACTGCCTTAAACTGTGTACACTTTCAATCCACTTTTTCATTCTAGGTCTGAAAAATATAATAATTCATATCAGACAGTAAATTTTTAAGAAAAAACTATTATTTCAATCGGAATAAAAATGACTGAAGGAGACAAAAAAAGTTCCAAAATGTTGAAAAGTTTTCATTTTAAGATAGAATAGTATGATAAATAAATGATAAATGAAAATCACTTTAGACAGTCAAAATTATAAAGATAATTATTTGCTTTCTCTGAACAGACATTTTCATTCAATGACAATACACATTTCAACTTAATGGAATGGAATTTAGTTGGGGAAAAAATAAACCTCACAGACATATCTAGGAATACTGGTTATCTATTTGTCTATTTGATGTATCCAGAAATTGGATACATCACAGGATTTTACATGCTTGCAGTTTTCTACCTGTCTTTCATAACTCAACATCATCTGTCAAAGCTGTGCTTGCCATCCATCAACGATCTGCTGCAGGTACTTCAGATCATAAATGGGAGAATGTATGAATAAAACTGTTACTGTTATTACTATTAAAGATTTTTTTTTCTAGGTATTACAGTGAAGAAAAGAGATGCCCCTGACTGCGGGTAAAACTTCTTATGTGTGCATCTTCCTTTCAATTTTATTTTTAAACGCCATTCTATATTTATCCACAGTATGACGATGACAATTTCATCAGCCAATCCAATAAAAATGTTAATGCGCACACATGTACTTACTATTCTGAAGACTTCTTTTAGCCAGAAAAGTTTATAATAAGTCTGAAAACCACTTTTTATCATATAAAAAAGCTTATAAGTGCAAGATATATGCTTACATGGACTTCCTACATTGAAATTTTGTGGGGACTACTTGGACCCGTACCGAAATTATATTAATTTAAATAGAAATTTCATGATTTTGTTAACTAGCAGCAAGACAAGACTCTAAAGTGGACAAAATATATTACTACATACATGATAAAAAAATTCTTTACAATTCTGACTGAAAAAGAGCTCTAAATTTTTGATAAAAGTACCCTGTAATATCAGCTTTTCTAAAAGAAATATTCAAATTAATGAATTATACAAGATATTTAAACTCTAACTTAAAAAAAAAGGTTATATTTTGGCCAGTTGGTGGTTCTCTTTCTTTGGTCTAGACTACTGGTGTAAATAATACATCAAAAGAAGACAAGACAAAACAAGCGAAGAAAAGAAAAGAACAGAAGTACAGATAGAAACATTTATATGTTGATCTTTTTTTATATAATGTACTATTTAATATTCTACACACAAGGACATACATGTACCATGATAAACAAACACCCCCCTTTTTTTTGTGATGAGACTTGTGTGTATATATATATCATAAAATTTATTTTTTGTCTATGTATTGCTTTGCATATAGATGGATTCAACAAGAAGAAATAAAAGAGAGAGAGAGAGATGGGGAAAAGAGGGGTTCGGCTATGTTTCTAATTTTCATGTACAACAATTTATAGATTCTTTTTGAAAAATATTGGTGGCCCTGAAAAGGGCCGTTATGTTTTGGTGAAAAAATCACACTTCTTAAGCACGTTCTCCACGGATTCTTCGGGCCAATTGGATATCCTTTGGCATGATGGTTACTCTCTTGGCGTGGATTGCGCACAAGTTGGTATCCTCGAAGAGACCGACCAAGTAGGCTTCGCTGGCTTCCTGTAGGGCCATGACGGCTGAACTCTGGAATCGGAGATCAGTTTTGAAGTCCTGGGCGATTTCACGGACTAATCTCTGGAAGGGGAGTTTCCTGATGAGGAGCTCTGTGCTCTTCTGGTATCTCCTGATTTCTCGGAGAGCGACTGTTCCTGGCCTGTATCTATGTGGTTTCTTGACTCCACCGGTTGCAGGTGCGCTCTTACGGGCGGCCTTGGTGGCAAGTTGTTTTCTTGGAGCTTTACCTCCGGTGGATTTACGTGCAGTTTGCTTTGTTCGTGCCATGATTATTAGCTCTGTGGACGATTTGCTACAGAAAGAATACTTGAAAATTTCGGTGAATGTGTTTTTGTGCTTGCCGGGAGGATTGAAATCACGGTGACGATTGGATCACCACTTACATAAAGCTGGCGTTGATTGGTCCGCATATCTTAAATCTGATTGGACTGATTTGTAAGGGACTTTGACAGTTTTCAATCCATTTTTTACTGAAAAACTGCTCAACCCAAGCTGACAGTAAAAATGCCCCCTTTTTTCATTCATAATTACAGTTTCTGATCATCCCTCATAGCTCAACAATAGTAAATTAGTGTCACGGTTTCAATATGATAAATCTGAAGAAGAAAAATAATAATAATGAAAAAAGGTCAAAATACATGCAGAAACATTAAGGAAAGGAACGAAAAATAAAAACAGGAAAAAATAAAAATAAAATGCAGTTATAACACAAACAAAGCGAAATAAAAATAAAAAAACAGAAACAAATGGAATTACACATTCCCGACATGACATTGTGCGGATCGGCTGAGTTTCTTTATTGTTGTATTATGTCATATTTATGTATATTTAATATAAAAAAAGAAGATGTGGTATGATTTTCATTTGGGCTGGGCACATTTGTCACATTGTCTGATTGTCGGTGTGCTTACATCAATTCCACATCTTTAATACACAAACAATAACTAAATAAAGACAGAAAGACAGAGAGAGAGATGCTGAAAAAAATGGAAAAAGGAAAAGAATGGAAAGTACATATCATATATAAAAGTGTTGACGAAAGAGATAATGTTAACAAAAACTATAAATAATTATAATAATAAAAAAAAACCACACACCTTCTCAGATGAATCTAAGCATGCTCGCATCAATAACCAAGAGAGAGAAAGAAGAGAGCAGACTAGTATTAAATATAAATACTATCAGTGGTTTTTTTTCCCCCCGACAAACATTATATGATTTAACTGAGCTACTTGTGGGTTCAAAGAGTCAGAAAGTACGACAATAAATGTTCTGATGAAGAAGACTGAAAAAGTTACTAGACTTAGTGTTATGCTATAAGAACTGTACTTAAATGGGATGCGTTAGAGAGAGAAGAAAAGAAGAATCACGGAAGAAGGGACATTTATATTTTAGACATTTTTTATTTGTTATGTAGTAGAATATATTTTTTTCAATTATGTATGGGGAATAAAGTATTACTAAGATGTACAACAATTTTAGACTCTTTTTGAAAAATATTGGTGGCCCTGAAAAGGGCCGTTGTTAAGTGAGTAATCCGATATATCCACTTTTTACTTGGCAGCTTTCTGGGTCTTCTTTGGCAGAAGTACAGCCTGGATGTTTGGTAAAACACCTCCCTGGGCAATGGTGACACCAGACAAGAGTTTGTTCAACTCTTCGTCGTTTCTGATGGCCAACTGGAGATGACGGGGAATGATTCTGCTCTTCTTGTTGTCACGAGCGGCGTTTCCTGCCAACTCCAATACTTCAGCTGCTAAGTATTCTAAGACAGCTGCGAGGTACACTGGTGCACCGGCACCAACTCTCTCGGCATAGTTTCCTTTCCTCAAAAGTCTGTGGATACGACCGACTGGGAACTGAAGTCCGGCACGGGATGACCTAGACTTTGCCTTTGCTTTTGCTTTTCCTCCTTTTCCTCGTCCTGACATTTTGTACTATTTGGTTGATCGACACTGAGTAAAGTGATACAATTTTTCTTCAAAATTTAGCTTATATACCCACTAAACGGATTGAACGATGTTTTTATTATACACCAATCAGAACGAAGCTCTCTGCGAGCAGTTAGGCTACCGAACATTCAACATGTTATGGGTGCTCTCTCCGAGGTTCGCGTTTAATAAAATCTTTCAATCCGTTTTGCCCAGTATATAAACAAATTGAAAATAATTTTTCACCATTACTTATTTGATTATCAAACCAGTAACATGCCACCCAAAGTAGGAACTAAAGGAGCCAAGAAGGCCGTCACCAAGGCAAAGACTGCCAGACCCGGCGGTGATAAGAAAAGGAGGAGGAAGAGACGTGAATCCTATGCTATCTACATCTACAAAGTCTTGAGACAAGTTCACCCCGACACCGGAGTGTCCTCAAAGGCAATGTCCATCATGAACAGCTTCGTCAACGATATCTTCGAGAGAATCGCAGCAGAGGCTTCCCGATTGGCACACTACAACAAAAGATCTACCATCACATCCCGGGAGATCCAGACCGCTGTCCGTCTTCTCTTACCCGGAGAATTGGCCAAGCACGCTGTCAGTGAAGGTACCAAAGCCGTCACTAAATACACCAGCAGCAAGTAAACAGTCTGAAGTTTATAACTTCACAAACGGCCCTTTTCAGGGCCACCAACATTTTTCAAAAAGAATTTACATTTGTTGTACATCAATGTCAAACTTCTAAACAAAGCTATAAATCCCAACCCCAGCTATAACCACTTTCAAACTATTTCAATAGTATATGGTTACTTTTCTCTTCTTTCTATCTGTATAACAAATATACGTGTATTTCACTCATTCTGTAGCATTTAATTTGTCTGTCAAAACTACAAAGCGTAAATACATAAATCATGAAGAACAAAACAGTGCTTTCATTCCAATTAATAGAGTTGATAAATTTACGATTTCTTTTGCTTTTCGAGAGAAAAAAAATATTGCGAGAATTATTTTACACGGAAACAAGAACATTACCTAATCTTAAACCACGCAAAAAAAACCTCTATAATTGAATATAACAGAATCTACAGATTTTGTGTGTAAAAGTCCGTGCATTTTGTTTTGAAATTTTCTCTCTTCATGTAGGCAAATGCACGGACTTGATCTTTGAACGTATTCATAAACCTTCAGAAATATAAATTCTCAAATAAATACAAGAGTAAGAGTAAGGAAGTTAATTAAAAAGAAAGCCAGATATTTAAAAAAAAAAAGGGGGGGGGGGGGGGGGTATAACGAGAGAGAGAAAATAGTTGCGGATCAGGATCAGGGAAAACAAGAAAAACGGTTGAAAAATTCATGAACATTAGAGAAAAGAATAGAAGTGGGAGCAAGCTTTGATTTCAAGATTTTGTTTAAAACGATGTACAACAAATCTAAGATTCTTTTTGAAAAATGTTGGTGGCCCTGAAAAGGGCCGTTGTTGATATTAGCTGGGTGGCTGTTTAACCTCCGAATCCGTACAAGGTACGTCCTTGACGTTTCAAAGCGTAGACAACATCCATGGCAGTGACAGTCTTCCTCTTGGCGTGCTCTGTGTATGTGACAGCATCACGGATGACATTTTCCAAGAAAACTTTAAGGACACCACGGGTTTCCTCATAGATGAGTCCAGATATACGTTTTACTCCACCTCTTCTTGCTAAACGACGGATGGCTGGCTTGGTGATACCTTGGATGTTATCACGCAACACCTTCCTGTGACGCTTGGCGCCTCCTTTTCCTAGACCTTTACCTCCTTTTCCTCTACCTGACATGTTTAACTATTTGTGGTGATTAGTTAAATAATACTTTCCGTCTAACAGCGACTCTTTATATATCACCAACGCGGCCGTAAAAGAAGTATCACACATTTTCAGTTAACTGTTGTCTGATTGGCTTACGTTGTTTTATTCCGGGAGGTAACTCTGTACTGCCTTAAACTGTGTACACTTTCAATCCACTTTTTCATTCTAGGTCTGAAAAATATAATAATTCATATCAGACAGTAAATTTTTAAGAAAAAACTATTATTTCAATCGGAATAAAAATGACTGAAGGAGACAAAAAAAGTTCCAAAATGTTGAAAAGTTTTCATTTTAAGATAGAATAGTATGATAAATAAATGATAAATGAAAATCACTTTAGACAGTCAAAATTATAAAGATAATTATTTGCTTTCTCTGAACAGACATTTTCATTCAATGACAATACACATTTCAACTTAATGGAATGGAATTTAGTTGGGGAAAAAATAAACCTCACAGACATATCTAGGAATACTGGTTATCTATTTGTCTATTTGATGTATCCAGAAATTGGATACATCACAGGATTTTACATGCTTGCAGTTTTCTACCTGTCTTTCATAACTCAACATCATCTGTCAAAGCTGTGCTTGCCATCCATCAACGATCTGCTGCAGGTACTTCAGATCATAAATGGGAGAATGTATGAATAAAACTGTTACTGTTATTACTATTAAAGATTTTTTTTTCTAGGTATTACAGTGAAGAAAAGAGATGCCCCTGACTGCGGGTAAAACTTCTTATGTGTGCATCTTCCTTTCAATTTTATTTTTAAACGCCATTCTATATTTATCCACAGTATGACGATGACAATTTCATCAGCCAATCCAATAAAAATGTTAATGCGCACACATGTACTTACTATTCTGAAGACTTCTTTTAGCCAGAAAAGTTTATAATAAGTCTGAAAACCACTTTTTATCATATAAAAAAGCTTATAAGTGCAAGATATATGCTTACATGGACTTCCTACATTGAAATTTTGTGGGGACTACTTGGACCCGTACCGAAATTATATTAATTTAAATAGAAATTTCATGATTTTGTTAACTAGCAGCAAGACAAGACTCTAAAGTGGACAAAATATATTACTACATACATGATAAAAAAATTCTTTACAATTCTGACTGAAAAAGAGCTCTAAATTTTTGATAAAAGTACCCTGTAATATCAGCTTTTCTAAAAGAAATATTCAAATTAATGAATTATACAAGATATTTAAACTCTAACTTAAAAAAAAAGGTTATATTTTGGCCAGTTGGTGGTTCTCTTTCTTTGGTCTAGACTACTGGTGTAAATAATACATCAAAAGAAGACAAGACAAAACAAGCGAAGAAAAGAAAAGAACAGAAGTACAGATAGAAACATTTATATGTTGATCTTTTTTTATATAATGTACTATTTAATATTCTACACACAAGGACATACATGTACCATGATAAACAAACACCCCCCTTTTTTTTGTGATGAGACTTGTGTGTATATATATATCATAAAATTTATTTTTTGTCTATGTATTGCTTTGCATATAGATGGATTCAACAAGAAGAAATAAAAGAGAGAGAGAGAGATGGGGAAAAGAGGGGTTCGGCTATGTTTCTAATTTTCATGTACAACAATTTATAGATTCTTTTTGAAAAATATTGGTGGCCCTGAAAAGGGCCGTTATGTTTTGGTGAAAAAATCACACTTCTTAAGCACGTTCTCCACGGATTCTTCGGGCCAATTGGATATCCTTTGGCATGATGGTTACTCTCTTGGCGTGGATTGCGCACAAGTTGGTATCCTCGAAGAGACCGACCAAGTAGGCTTCGCTGGCTTCCTGTAGGGCCATGACGGCTGAACTCTGGAATCGGAGATCAGTTTTGAAGTCCTGGGCGATTTCACGGACTAATCTCTGGAAGGGGAGTTTCCTGATGAGGAGCTCTGTGCTCTTCTGGTATCTCCTGATTTCTCGGAGAGCGACTGTTCCTGGCCTGTATCTATGTGGTTTCTTGACTCCACCGGTTGCAGGTGCGCTCTTACGGGCGGCCTTGGTGGCAAGTTGTTTTCTTGGAGCTTTACCTCCGGTGGATTTACGTGCAGTTTGCTTTGTTCGTGCCATGATTATTAGCTCTGTGGACGATTTGCTACAGAAAGAATACTTGAAAATTTCGGTGAATGTGTTTTTGTGCTTGCCGGGAGGATTGAAATCACGGTGACGATTGGATCACCACTTACATAAAGCTGGCGTTGATTGGTCCGCATATCTTAAATCTGATTGGACTGATTTGTAAGGGACTTTGACAGTTTTCAATCCATTTTTTACTGAAAAACTGCTCAACCCAAGCTGACAGTAAAAATGCCCCCTTTTTTCATTCATAATTACAGTTTCTGATCATCCCTCATAGCTCAACAATAGTAAATTAGTGTCACGGTTTCAATATGATAAATCTGAAGAAGAAAAATAATAATAATGAAAAAAGGTCAAAATACATGCAGAAACATTAAGGAAAGGAACGAAAAATAAAAACAGGAAAAAATAAAAATAAAATGCAGTTATAACACAAACAAAGCGAAATAAAAATAAAAAAACAGAAACAAATGGAATTACACATTCCCGACATGACATTGTGCGGATCGGCTGAGTTTCTTTATTGTTGTATTATGTCATATTTATGTATATTTAATATAAAAAAAGAAGATGTGGTATGATTTTCATTTGGGCTGGGCACATTTGTCACATTGTCTGATTGTCGGTGTGCTTACATCAATTCCACATCTTTAATACACAAACAATAACTAAATAAAGACAGAAAGACAGAGAGAGAGATGCTGAAAAAAATGGAAAAAGGAAAAGAATGGAAAGTACATATCATATATAAAAGTGTTGACGAAAGAGATAATGTTAACAAAAACTATAAATAATTATAATAATAAAAAAAAACCACACACCTTCTCAGATGAATCTAAGCATGCTCGCATCAATAACCAAGAGAGAGAAAGAAGAGAGCAGACTAGTATTAAATATAAATACTATCAGTGGTTTTTTTTCCCCCGACAAACATTATATGATTTAACTGAGCTACTTGTGGGTTCAAAGAGTCAGAAAGTACGACAATAAATGTTCTGATGAAGAAGACTGAAAAAGTTACTAGACTTAGTGTTATGCTATAAGAACTGTACTTAAATGGGATGCGTTAGAGAGAGAAGAAAAGAAGAATCACGGAAGAAGGGACATTTATATTTTAGACATTTTTTATTTGTTATGTAGTAGAATATATTTTTTTCAATTATGTATGGGGAATAAAGTATTACTAAGATGTACAACAATTTTAGACTCTTTTTGAAAAATATTGGTGGCCCTGAAAAGGGCCGTTGTTAAGTGAGTAATCCGAT
>NC_086378.1:33669391-33703452 GCF_036588685.1 Mytilus trossulus
AAATTGAAAATAATTTTTCACCATTACTTATTTGATTATCAAACCAGTAACATGCCACCCAAAGTAGGAACTAAAGGAGCCAAGAAGGCCGTCACCAAGGCAAAGACTGCCAGACCCGGCGGTGATAAGAAAAGGAGGAGGAAGAGACGTGAATCCTATGCTATCTACATCTACAAAGTCTTGAGACAAGTTCACCCCGACACCGGAGTGTCCTCAAAGGCAATGTCCATCATGAACAGCTTCGTCAACGATATCTTCGAGAGAATCGCAGCAGAGGCTTCCCGATTGGCACACTACAACAAAAGATCTACCATCACATCCCGGGAGATCCAGACCGCTGTCCGTCTTCTCTTACCCGGAGAATTGGCCAAGCACGCTGTCAGTGAAGGTACCAAAGCCGTCACTAAATACACCAGCAGCAAGTAAACAGTCTGAAGTTTATAACTTCACAAACGGCCCTTTTCAGGGCCACCAACATTTTTCAAAAAGAATTTACATTTGTTGTACATCAATGTCAAACTTCTAAACAAAGCTATAAATCCCAACCCCAGCTATAACCACTTTCAAACTATTTCAATAGTATATGGTTACTTTTCTCTTCTTTCTATCTGTATAACAAATATACGTGTATTTCACTCATTCTGTAGCATTTAATTTGTCTGTCAAAACTACAAAGCGTAAATACATAAATCATGAAGAACAAAACAGTGCTTTCATTCCAATTAATAGAGTTGATAAATTTACGATTTCTTTTGCTTTTCGAGAGAAAAAAAATATTGCGAGAATTATTTTACACGGAAACAAGAACATTACCTAATCTTAAACCACGCAAAAAAAACCTCTATAATTGAATATAACAGAATCTACAGATTTTGTGTGTAAAAGTCCGTGCATTTTGTTTTGAAATTTTCTCTCTTCATGTAGGCAAATGCACGGACTTGATCTTTGAACGTATTCATAAACCTTCAGAAATATAAATTCTCAAATAAATACAAGAGTAAGAGTAAGGAAGTTAATTAAAAAGAAAGCCAGATATTTAAAAAAAAAAAGGGGGGGGGGGGGGGGTATAACGAGAGAGAGAAAATAGTTGCGGATCAGGATCAGGGAAAACAAGAAAAACGGTTGAAAAATTCATGAACATTAGAGAAAAGAATAGAAGTGGGAGCAAGCTTTGATTTCAAGATTTTGTTTAAAACGATGTACAACAAATCTAAGATTCTTTTTGAAAAATGTTGGTGGCCCTGAAAAGGGCCGTTGTTGATATTAGCTGGGTGGCTGTTTAACCTCCGAATCCGTACAAGGTACGTCCTTGACGTTTCAAAGCGTAGACAACATCCATGGCAGTGACAGTCTTCCTCTTGGCGTGCTCTGTGTATGTGACAGCATCACGGATGACATTTTCCAAGAAAACTTTAAGGACACCACGGGTTTCCTCATAGATGAGTCCAGATATACGTTTTACTCCACCTCTTCTTGCTAAACGACGGATGGCTGGCTTGGTGATACCTTGGATGTTATCACGCAACACCTTCCTGTGACGCTTGGCGCCTCCTTTTCCTAGACCTTTACCTCCTTTTCCTCTACCTGACATGTTTAACTATTTGTGGTGATTAGTTAAATAATACTTTCCGTCTAACAGCGACTCTTTATATATCACCAACGCGGCCGTAAAAGAAGTATCACACATTTTCAGTTAACTGTTGTCTGATTGGCTTACGTTGTTTTATTCCGGGAGGTAACTCTGTACTGCCTTAAACTGTGTACACTTTCAATCCACTTTTTCATTCTAGGTCTGAAAAATATAATAATTCATATCAGACAGTAAATTTTTAAGAAAAAACTATTATTTCAATCGGAATAAAAATGACTGAAGGAGACAAAAAAAGTTCCAAAATGTTGAAAAGTTTTCATTTTAAGATAGAATAGTATGATAAATAAATGATAAATGAAAATCACTTTAGACAGTCAAAATTATAAAGATAATTATTTGCTTTCTCTGAACAGACATTTTCATTCAATGACAATACACATTTCAACTTAATGGAATGGAATTTAGTTGGGGAAAAAATAAACCTCACAGACATATCTAGGAATACTGGTTATCTATTTGTCTATTTGATGTATCCAGAAATTGGATACATCACAGGATTTTACATGCTTGCAGTTTTCTACCTGTCTTTCATAACTCAACATCATCTGTCAAAGCTGTGCTTGCCATCCATCAACGATCTGCTGCAGGTACTTCAGATCATAAATGGGAGAATGTATGAATAAAACTGTTACTGTTATTACTATTAAAGATTTTTTTTTCTAGGTATTACAGTGAAGAAAAGAGATGCCCCTGACTGCGGGTAAAACTTCTTATGTGTGCATCTTCCTTTCAATTTTATTTTTAAACGCCATTCTATATTTATCCACAGTATGACGATGACAATTTCATCAGCCAATCCAATAAAAATGTTAATGCGCACACATGTACTTACTATTCTGAAGACTTCTTTTAGCCAGAAAAGTTTATAATAAGTCTGAAAACCACTTTTTATCATATAAAAAAGCTTATAAGTGCAAGATATATGCTTACATGGACTTCCTACATTGAAATTTTGTGGGGACTACTTGGACCCGTACCGAAATTATATTAATTTAAATAGAAATTTCATGATTTTGTTAACTAGCAGCAAGACAAGACTCTAAAGTGGACAAAATATATTACTACATACATGATAAAAAAATTCTTTACAATTCTGACTGAAAAAGAGCTCTAAATTTTTGATAAAAGTACCCTGTAATATCAGCTTTTCTAAAAGAAATATTCAAATTAATGAATTATACAAGATATTTAAACTCTAACTTAAAAAAAAAGGTTATATTTTGGCCAGTTGGTGGTTCTCTTTCTTTGGTCTAGACTACTGGTGTAAATAATACATCAAAAGAAGACAAGACAAAACAAGCGAAGAAAAGAAAAGAACAGAAGTACAGATAGAAACATTTATATGTTGATCTTTTTTTATATAATGTACTATTTAATATTCTACACACAAGGACATACATGTACCATGATAAACAAACACCCCCCTTTTTTTTGTGATGAGACTTGTGTGTATATATATATCATAAAATTTATTTTTTGTCTATGTATTGCTTTGCATATAGATGGATTCAACAAGAAGAAATAAAAGAGAGAGAGAGAGATGGGGAAAAGAGGGGTTCGGCTATGTTTCTAATTTTCATGTACAACAATTTATAGATTCTTTTTGAAAAATATTGGTGGCCCTGAAAAGGGCCGTTATGTTTTGGTGAAAAAATCACACTTCTTAAGCACGTTCTCCACGGATTCTTCGGGCCAATTGGATATCCTTTGGCATGATGGTTACTCTCTTGGCGTGGATTGCGCACAAGTTGGTATCCTCGAAGAGACCGACCAAGTAGGCTTCGCTGGCTTCCTGTAGGGCCATGACGGCTGAACTCTGGAATCGGAGATCAGTTTTGAAGTCCTGGGCGATTTCACGGACTAATCTCTGGAAGGGGAGTTTCCTGATGAGGAGCTCTGTGCTCTTCTGGTATCTCCTGATTTCTCGGAGAGCGACTGTTCCTGGCCTGTATCTATGTGGTTTCTTGACTCCACCGGTTGCAGGTGCGCTCTTACGGGCGGCCTTGGTGGCAAGTTGTTTTCTTGGAGCTTTACCTCCGGTGGATTTACGTGCAGTTTGCTTTGTTCGTGCCATGATTATTAGCTCTGTGGACGATTTGCTACAGAAAGAATACTTGAAAATTTCGGTGAATGTGTTTTTGTGCTTGCCGGGAGGATTGAAATCACGGTGACGATTGGATCACCACTTACATAAAGCTGGCGTTGATTGGTCCGCATATCTTAAATCTGATTGGACTGATTTGTAAGGGACTTTGACAGTTTTCAATCCATTTTTTACTGAAAAACTGCTCAACCCAAGCTGACAGTAAAAATGCCCCCTTTTTTCATTCATAATTACAGTTTCTGATCATCCCTCATAGCTCAACAATAGTAAATTAGTGTCACGGTTTCAATATGATAAATCTGAAGAAGAAAAATAATAATAATGAAAAAAGGTCAAAATACATGCAGAAACATTAAGGAAAGGAACGAAAAATAAAAACAGGAAAAAATAAAAATAAAATGCAGTTATAACACAAACAAAGCGAAATAAAAATAAAAAAACAGAAACAAATGGAATTACACATTCCCGACATGACATTGTGCGGATCGGCTGAGTTTCTTTATTGTTGTATTATGTCATATTTATGTATATTTAATATAAAAAAAGAAGATGTGGTATGATTTTCATTTGGGCTGGGCACATTTGTCACATTGTCTGATTGTCGGTGTGCTTACATCAATTCCACATCTTTAATACACAAACAATAACTAAATAAAGACAGAAAGACAGAGAGAGAGATGCTGAAAAAAATGGAAAAAGGAAAAGAATGGAAAGTACATATCATATATAAAAGTGTTGACGAAAGAGATAATGTTAACAAAAACTATAAATAATTATAATAATAAAAAAAAACCACACACCTTCTCAGATGAATCTAAGCATGCTCGCATCAATAACCAAGAGAGAGAAAGAAGAGAGCAGACTAGTATTAAATATAAATACTATCAGTGGTTTTTTTTCCCCCCGACAAACATTATATGATTTAACTGAGCTACTTGTGGGTTCAAAGAGTCAGAAAGTACGACAATAAATGTTCTGATGAAGAAGACTGAAAAAGTTACTAGACTTAGTGTTATGCTATAAGAACTGTACTTAAATGGGATGCGTTAGAGAGAGAAGAAAAGAAGAATCACGGAAGAAGGGACATTTATATTTTAGACATTTTTTATTTGTTATGTAGTAGAATATATTTTTTTCAATTATGTATGGGGAATAAAGTATTACTAAGATGTACAACAATTTTAGACTCTTTTTGAAAAATATTGGTGGCCCTGAAAAGGGCCGTTGTTAAGTGAGTAATCCGATATATCCACTTTTTACTTGGCAGCTTTCTGGGTCTTCTTTGGCAGAAGTACAGCCTGGATGTTTGGTAAAACACCTCCCTGGGCAATGGTGACACCAGACAAGAGTTTGTTCAACTCTTCGTCGTTTCTGATGGCCAACTGGAGATGACGGGGAATGATTCTGCTCTTCTTGTTGTCACGAGCGGCGTTTCCTGCCAACTCCAATACTTCAGCTGCTAAGTATTCTAAGACAGCTGCGAGGTACACTGGTGCACCGGCACCAACTCTCTCGGCATAGTTTCCTTTCCTCAAAAGTCTGTGGATACGACCGACTGGGAACTGAAGTCCGGCACGGGATGACCTAGACTTTGCCTTTGCTTTTGCTTTTCCTCCTTTTCCTCGTCCTGACATTTTGTACTATTTGGTTGATCGACACTGAGTAAAGTGATACAATTTTTCTTCAAAATTTAGCTTATATACCCACTAAACGGATTGAACGATGTTTTTATTATACACCAATCAGAACGAAGCTCTCTGCGAGCAGTTAGGCTACCGAACATTCAACATGTTATGGGTGCTCTCTCCGAGGTTCGCGTTTAATAAAATCTTTCAATCCGTTTTGCCCAGTATATAAACAAATTGAAAATAATTTTTCACCATTACTTATTTGATTATCAAACCAGTAACATGCCACCCAAAGTAGGAACTAAAGGAGCCAAGAAGGCCGTCACCAAGGCAAAGACTGCCAGACCCGGCGGTGATAAGAAAAGGAGGAGGAAGAGACGTGAATCCTATGCTATCTACATCTACAAAGTCTTGAGACAAGTTCACCCCGACACCGGAGTGTCCTCAAAGGCAATGTCCATCATGAACAGCTTCGTCAACGATATCTTCGAGAGAATCGCAGCAGAGGCTTCCCGATTGGCACACTACAACAAAAGATCTACCATCACATCCCGGGAGATCCAGACCGCTGTCCGTCTTCTCTTACCCGGAGAATTGGCCAAGCACGCTGTCAGTGAAGGTACCAAAGCCGTCACTAAATACACCAGCAGCAAGTAAACAGTCTGAAGTTTATAACTTCACAAACGGCCCTTTTCAGGGCCACCAACATTTTTCAAAAAGAATTTACATTTGTTGTACATCAATGTCAAACTTCTAAACAAAGCTATAAATCCCAACCCCAGCTATAACCACTTTCAAACTATTTCAATAGTATATGGTTACTTTTCTCTTCTTTCTATCTGTATAACAAATATACGTGTATTTCACTCATTCTGTAGCATTTAATTTGTCTGTCAAAACTACAAAGCGTAAATACATAAATCATGAAGAACAAAACAGTGCTTTCATTCCAATTAATAGAGTTGATAAATTTACGATTTCTTTTGCTTTTCGAGAGAAAAAAAATATTGCGAGAATTATTTTACACGGAAACAAGAACATTACCTAATCTTAAACCACGCAAAAAAAACCTCTATAATTGAATATAACAGAATCTACAGATTTTGTGTGTAAAAGTCCGTGCATTTTGTTTTGAAATTTTCTCTCTTCATGTAGGCAAATGCACGGACTTGATCTTTGAACGTATTCATAAACCTTCAGAAATATAAATTCTCAAATAAATACAAGAGTAAGAGTAAGGAAGTTAATTAAAAAGAAAGCCAGATATTTAAAAAAAAAAAGGGGGGGGGGGGGGGTATAACGAGAGAGAGAAAATAGTTGCGGATCAGGATCAGGGAAAACAAGAAAAACGGTTGAAAAATTCATGAACATTAGAGAAAAGAATAGAAGTGGGAGCAAGCTTTGATTTCAAGATTTTGTTTAAAACGATGTACAACAAATCTAAGATTCTTTTTGAAAAATGTTGGTGGCCCTGAAAAGGGCCGTTGTTGATATTAGCTGGGTGGCTGTTTAACCTCCGAATCCGTACAAGGTACGTCCTTGACGTTTCAAAGCGTAGACAACATCCATGGCAGTGACAGTCTTCCTCTTGGCGTGCTCTGTGTATGTGACAGCATCACGGATGACATTTTCCAAGAAAACTTTAAGGACACCACGGGTTTCCTCATAGATGAGTCCAGATATACGTTTTACTCCACCTCTTCTTGCTAAACGACGGATGGCTGGCTTGGTGATACCTTGGATGTTATCACGCAACACCTTCCTGTGACGCTTGGCGCCTCCTTTTCCTAGACCTTTACCTCCTTTTCCTCTACCTGACATGTTTAACTATTTGTGGTGATTAGTTAAATAATACTTTCCGTCTAACAGCGACTCTTTATATATCACCAACGCGGCCGTAAAAGAAGTATCACACATTTTCAGTTAACTGTTGTCTGATTGGCTTACGTTGTTTTATTCCGGGAGGTAACTCTGTACTGCCTTAAACTGTGTACACTTTCAATCCACTTTTTCATTCTAGGTCTGAAAAATATAATAATTCATATCAGACAGTAAATTTTTAAGAAAAAACTATTATTTCAATCGGAATAAAAATGACTGAAGGAGACAAAAAAAGTTCCAAAATGTTGAAAAGTTTTCATTTTAAGATAGAATAGTATGATAAATAAATGATAAATGAAAATCACTTTAGACAGTCAAAATTATAAAGATAATTATTTGCTTTCTCTGAACAGACATTTTCATTCAATGACAATACACATTTCAACTTAATGGAATGGAATTTAGTTGGGGAAAAAATAAACCTCACAGACATATCTAGGAATACTGGTTATCTATTTGTCTATTTGATGTATCCAGAAATTGGATACATCACAGGATTTTACATGCTTGCAGTTTTCTACCTGTCTTTCATAACTCAACATCATCTGTCAAAGCTGTGCTTGCCATCCATCAACGATCTGCTGCAGGTACTTCAGATCATAAATGGGAGAATGTATGAATAAAACTGTTACTGTTATTACTATTAAAGATTTTTTTTTCTAGGTATTACAGTGAAGAAAAGAGATGCCCCTGACTGCGGGTAAAACTTCTTATGTGTGCATCTTCCTTTCAATTTTATTTTTAAACGCCATTCTATATTTATCCACAGTATGACGATGACAATTTCATCAGCCAATCCAATAAAAATGTTAATGCGCACACATGTACTTACTATTCTGAAGACTTCTTTTAGCCAGAAAAGTTTATAATAAGTCTGAAAACCACTTTTTATCATATAAAAAAGCTTATAAGTGCAAGATATATGCTTACATGGACTTCCTACATTGAAATTTTGTGGGGACTACTTGGACCCGTACCGAAATTATATTAATTTAAATAGAAATTTCATGATTTTGTTAACTAGCAGCAAGACAAGACTCTAAAGTGGACAAAATATATTACTACATACATGATAAAAAAATTCTTTACAATTCTGACTGAAAAAGAGCTCTAAATTTTTGATAAAAGTACCCTGTAATATCAGCTTTTCTAAAAGAAATATTCAAATTAATGAATTATACAAGATATTTAAACTCTAACTTAAAAAAAAAGGTTATATTTTGGCCAGTTGGTGGTTCTCTTTCTTTGGTCTAGACTACTGGTGTAAATAATACATCAAAAGAAGACAAGACAAAACAAGCGAAGAAAAGAAAAGAACAGAAGTACAGATAGAAACATTTATATGTTGATCTTTTTTTATATAATGTACTATTTAATATTCTACACACAAGGACATACATGTACCATGATAAACAAACACCCCCCTTTTTTTTGTGATGAGACTTGTGTGTATATATATATCATAAAATTTATTTTTTGTCTATGTATTGCTTTGCATATAGATGGATTCAACAAGAAGAAATAAAAGAGAGAGAGAGAGATGGGGAAAAGAGGGGTTCGGCTATGTTTCTAATTTTCATGTACAACAATTTATAGATTCTTTTTGAAAAATATTGGTGGCCCTGAAAAGGGCCGTTATGTTTTGGTGAAAAAATCACACTTCTTAAGCACGTTCTCCACGGATTCTTCGGGCCAATTGGATATCCTTTGGCATGATGGTTACTCTCTTGGCGTGGATTGCGCACAAGTTGGTATCCTCGAAGAGACCGACCAAGTAGGCTTCGCTGGCTTCCTGTAGGGCCATGACGGCTGAACTCTGGAATCGGAGATCAGTTTTGAAGTCCTGGGCGATTTCACGGACTAATCTCTGGAAGGGGAGTTTCCTGATGAGGAGCTCTGTGCTCTTCTGGTATCTCCTGATTTCTCGGAGAGCGACTGTTCCTGGCCTGTATCTATGTGGTTTCTTGACTCCACCGGTTGCAGGTGCGCTCTTACGGGCGGCCTTGGTGGCAAGTTGTTTTCTTGGAGCTTTACCTCCGGTGGATTTACGTGCAGTTTGCTTTGTTCGTGCCATGATTATTAGCTCTGTGGACGATTTGCTACAGAAAGAATACTTGAAAATTTCGGTGAATGTGTTTTTGTGCTTGCCGGGAGGATTGAAATCACGGTGACGATTGGATCACCACTTACATAAAGCTGGCGTTGATTGGTCCGCATATCTTAAATCTGATTGGACTGATTTGTAAGGGACTTTGACAGTTTTCAATCCATTTTTTACTGAAAAACTGCTCAACCCAAGCTGACAGTAAAAATGCCCCCTTTTTTCATTCATAATTACAGTTTCTGATCATCCCTCATAGCTCAACAATAGTAAATTAGTGTCACGGTTTCAATATGATAAATCTGAAGAAGAAAAATAATAATAATGAAAAAAGGTCAAAATACATGCAGAAACATTAAGGAAAGGAACGAAAAATAAAAACAGGAAAAAATAAAAATAAAATGCAGTTATAACACAAACAAAGCGAAATAAAAATAAAAAAACAGAAACAAATGGAATTACACATTCCCGACATGACATTGTGCGGATCGGCTGAGTTTCTTTATTGTTGTATTATGTCATATTTATGTATATTTAATATAAAAAAAGAAGATGTGGTATGATTTTCATTTGGGCTGGGCACATTTGTCACATTGTCTGATTGTCGGTGTGCTTACATCAATTCCACATCTTTAATACACAAACAATAACTAAATAAAGACAGAAAGACAGAGAGAGAGATGCTGAAAAAAATGGAAAAAGGAAAAGAATGGAAAGTACATATCATATATAAAAGTGTTGACGAAAGAGATAATGTTAACAAAAACTATAAATAATTATAATAATAAAAAAAAACCACACACCTTCTCAGATGAATCTAAGCATGCTCGCATCAATAACCAAGAGAGAGAAAGAAGAGAGCAGACTAGTATTAAATATAAATACTATCAGTGGTTTTTTTTCCCCCCGACAAACATTATATGATTTAACTGAGCTACTTGTGGGTTCAAAGAGTCAGAAAGTACGACAATAAATGTTCTGATGAAGAAGACTGAAAAAGTTACTAGACTTAGTGTTATGCTATAAGAACTGTACTTAAATGGGATGCGTTAGAGAGAGAAGAAAAGAAGAATCACGGAAGAAGGGACATTTATATTTTAGACATTTTTTATTTGTTATGTAGTAGAATATATTTTTTTCAATTATGTATGGGGAATAAAGTATTACTAAGATGTACAACAATTTTAGACTCTTTTTGAAAAATATTGGTGGCCCTGAAAAGGGCCGTTGTTAAGTGAGTAATCCGATATATCCACTTTTTACTTGGCAGCTTTCTGGGTCTTCTTTGGCAGAAGTACAGCCTGGATGTTTGGTAAAACACCTCCCTGGGCAATGGTGACACCAGACAAGAGTTTGTTCAACTCTTCGTCGTTTCTGATGGCCAACTGGAGATGACGGGGAATGATTCTGCTCTTCTTGTTGTCACGAGCGGCGTTTCCTGCCAACTCCAATACTTCAGCTGCTAAGTATTCTAAGACAGCTGCGAGGTACACTGGTGCACCGGCACCAACTCTCTCGGCATAGTTTCCTTTCCTCAAAAGTCTGTGGATACGACCGACTGGGAACTGAAGTCCGGCACGGGATGACCTAGACTTTGCCTTTGCTTTTGCTTTTCCTCCTTTTCCTCGTCCTGACATTTTGTACTATTTGGTTGATCGACACTGAGTAAAGTGATACAATTTTTCTTCAAAATTTAGCTTATATACCCACTAAACGGATTGAACGATGTTTTTATTATACACCAATCAGAACGAAGCTCTCTGCGAGCAGTTAGGCTACCGAACATTCAACATGTTATGGGTGCTCTCTCCGAGGTTCGCGTTTAATAAAATCTTTCAATCCGTTTTGCCCAGTATATAAACAAATTGAAAATAATTTTTCACCATTACTTATTTGATTATCAAACCAGTAACATGCCACCCAAAGTAGGAACTAAAGGAGCCAAGAAGGCCGTCACCAAGGCAAAGACTGCCAGACCCGGCGGTGATAAGAAAAGGAGGAGGAAGAGACGTGAATCCTATGCTATCTACATCTACAAAGTCTTGAGACAAGTTCACCCCGACACCGGAGTGTCCTCAAAGGCAATGTCCATCATGAACAGCTTCGTCAACGATATCTTCGAGAGAATCGCAGCAGAGGCTTCCCGATTGGCACACTACAACAAAAGATCTACCATCACATCCCGGGAGATCCAGACCGCTGTCCGTCTTCTCTTACCCGGAGAATTGGCCAAGCACGCTGTCAGTGAAGGTACCAAAGCCGTCACTAAATACACCAGCAGCAAGTAAACAGTCTGAAGTTTATAACTTCACAAACGGCCCTTTTCAGGGCCACCAACATTTTTCAAAAAGAATTTACATTTGTTGTACATCAATGTCAAACTTCTAAACAAAGCTATAAATCCCAACCCCAGCTATAACCACTTTCAAACTATTTCAATAGTATATGGTTACTTTTCTCTTCTTTCTATCTGTATAACAAATATACGTGTATTTCACTCATTCTGTAGCATTTAATTTGTCTGTCAAAACTACAAAGCGTAAATACATAAATCATGAAGAACAAAACAGTGCTTTCATTCCAATTAATAGAGTTGATAAATTTACGATTTCTTTTGCTTTTCGAGAGAAAAAAAATATTGCGAGAATTATTTTACACGGAAACAAGAACATTACCTAATCTTAAACCACGCAAAAAAAACCTCTATAATTGAATATAACAGAATCTACAGATTTTGTGTGTAAAAGTCCGTGCATTTTGTTTTGAAATTTTCTCTCTTCATGTAGGCAAATGCACGGACTTGATCTTTGAACGTATTCATAAACCTTCAGAAATATAAATTCTCAAATAAATACAAGAGTAAGAGTAAGGAAGTTAATTAAAAAGAAAGCCAGATATTTAAAAAAAAAAAGGGGGGGGGGGGGGGTATAACGAGAGAGAGAAAATAGTTGCGGATCAGGATCAGGAGAAAACAAGAAAAACGGTTGAAAAATTCATGAACATTAGAGAAAAGAATAGAAGTGGGAGCAAGCTTTGATTTCAAGATTTTGTTTAAAACGATGTACAACAAATCTAAGATTCTTTTTGAAAAATGTTGGTGGCCCTGAAAAGGGCCGTTGTTGATATTAGCTGGGTGGCTGTTTAACCTCCGAATCCGTACAAGGTACGTCCTTGACGTTTCAAAGCGTAGACAACATCCATGGCAGTGACAGTCTTCCTCTTGGCGTGCTCTGTGTATGTGACAGCATCACGGATGACATTTTCCAAGAAAACTTTAAGGACACCACGGGTTTCCTCATAGATGAGTCCAGATATACGTTTTACTCCACCTCTTCTTGCTAAACGACGGATGGCTGGCTTGGTGATACCTTGGATGTTATCACGCAACACCTTCCTGTGACGCTTGGCGCCTCCTTTTCCTAGACCTTTACCTCCTTTTCCTCTACCTGACATGTTTAACTATTTGTGGTGATTAGTTAAATAATACTTTCCGTCTAACAGCGACTCTTTATATATCACCAACGCGGCCGTAAAAGAAGTATCACACATTTTCAGTTAACTGTTGTCTGATTGGCTTACGTTGTTTTATTCCGGGAGGTAACTCTGTACTGCCTTAAACTGTGTACACTTTCAATCCACTTTTTCATTCTAGGTCTGAAAAATATAATAATTCATATCAGACAGTAAATTTTTAAGAAAAAACTATTATTTCAATCGGAATAAAAATGACTGAAGGAGACAAAAAAAGTTCCAAAATGTTGAAAAGTTTTCATTTTAAGATAGAATAGTATGATAAATAAATGATAAATGAAAATCACTTTAGACAGTCAAAATTATAAAGATAATTATTTGCTTTCTCTGAACAGACATTTTCATTCAATGACAATACACATTTCAACTTAATGGAATGGAATTTAGTTGGGGAAAAAATAAACCTCACAGACATATCTAGGAATACTGGTTATCTATTTGTCTATTTGATGTATCCAGAAATTGGATACATCACAGGATTTTACATGCTTGCAGTTTTCTACCTGTCTTTCATAACTCAACATCATCTGTCAAAGCTGTGCTTGCCATCCATCAACGATCTGCTGCAGGTACTTCAGATCATAAATGGGAGAATGTATGAATAAAACTGTTACTGTTATTACTATTAAAGATTTTTTTTTCTAGGTATTACAGTGAAGAAAAGAGATGCCCCTGACTGCGGGTAAAACTTCTTATGTGTGCATCTTCCTTTCAATTTTATTTTTAAACGCCATTCTATATTTATCCACAGTATGACGATGACAATTTCATCAGCCAATCCAATAAAAATGTTAATGCGCACACATGTACTTACTATTCTGAAGACTTCTTTTAGCCAGAAAAGTTTATAATAAGTCTGAAAACCACTTTTTATCATATAAAAAAGCTTATAAGTGCAAGATATATGCTTACATGGACTTCCTACATTGAAATTTTGTGGGGACTACTTGGACCCGTACCGAAATTATATTAATTTAAATAGAAATTTCATGATTTTGTTAACTAGCAGCAAGACAAGACTCTAAAGTGGACAAAATATATTACTACATACATGATAAAAAAATTCTTTACAATTCTGACTGAAAAAGAGCTCTAAATTTTTGATAAAAGTACCCTGTAATATCAGCTTTTCTAAAAGAAATATTCAAATTAATGAATTATACAAGATATTTAAACTCTAACTTAAAAAAAAAGGTTATATTTTGGCCAGTTGGTGGTTCTCTTTCTTTGGTCTAGACTACTGGTGTAAATAATACATCAAAAGAAGACAAGACAAAACAAGCGAAGAAAAGAAAAGAACAGAAGTACAGATAGAAACATTTATATGTTGATCTTTTTTTATATAATGTACTATTTAATATTCTACACACAAGGACATACATGTACCATGATAAACAAACACCCCCCTTTTTTTTGTGATGAGACTTGTGTGTATATATATATCATAAAATTTATTTTTTGTCTATGTATTGCTTTGCATATAGATGGATTCAACAAGAAGAAATAAAAGAGAGAGAGAGAGATGGGGAAAAGAGGGGTTCGGCTATGTTTCTAATTTTCATGTACAACAATTTATAGATTCTTTTTGAAAAATATTGGTGGCCCTGAAAAGGGCCGTTATGTTTTGGTGAAAAAATCACACTTCTTAAGCACGTTCTCCACGGATTCTTCGGGCCAATTGGATATCCTTTGGCATGATGGTTACTCTCTTGGCGTGGATTGCGCACAAGTTGGTATCCTCGAAGAGACCGACCAAGTAGGCTTCGCTGGCTTCCTGTAGGGCCATGACGGCTGAACTCTGGAATCGGAGATCAGTTTTGAAGTCCTGGGCGATTTCACGGACTAATCTCTGGAAGGGGAGTTTCCTGATGAGGAGCTCTGTGCTCTTCTGGTATCTCCTGATTTCTCGGAGAGCGACTGTTCCTGGCCTGTATCTATGTGGTTTCTTGACTCCACCGGTTGCAGGTGCGCTCTTACGGGCGGCCTTGGTGGCAAGTTGTTTTCTTGGAGCTTTACCTCCGGTGGATTTACGTGCAGTTTGCTTTGTTCGTGCCATGATTATTAGCTCTGTGGACGATTTGCTACAGAAAGAATACTTGAAAATTTCGGTGAATGTGTTTTTGTGCTTGCCGGGAGGATTGAAATCACGGTGACGATTGGATCACCACTTACATAAAGCTGGCGTTGATTGGTCCGCATATCTTAAATCTGATTGGACTGATTTGTAAGGGACTTTGACAGTTTTCAATCCATTTTTTACTGAAAAACTGCTCAACCCAAGCTGACAGTAAAAATGCCCCCTTTTTTCATTCATAATTACAGTTTCTGATCATCCCTCATAGCTCAACAATAGTAAATTAGTGTCACGGTTTCAATATGATAAATCTGAAGAAGAAAAATAATAATAATGAAAAAAGGTCAAAATACATGCAGAAACATTAAGGAAAGGAACGAAAAATAAAAACAGGAAAAAATAAAAATAAAATGCAGTTATAACACAAACAAAGCGAAATAAAAATAAAAAAACAGAAACAAATGGAATTACACATTCCCGACATGACATTGTGCGGATCGGCTGAGTTTCTTTATTGTTGTATTATGTCATATTTATGTATATTTAATATAAAAAAAGAAGATGTGGTATGATTTTCATTTGGGCTGGGCACATTTGTCACATTGTCTGATTGTCGGTGTGCTTACATCAATTCCACATCTTTAATACACAAACAATAACTAAATAAAGACAGAAAGACAGAGAGAGAGATGCTGAAAAAAATGGAAAAAGGAAAAGAATGGAAAGTACATATCATATATAAAAGTGTTGACGAAAGAGATAATGTTAACAAAAACTATAAATAATTATAATAATAAAAAAAAACCACACACCTTCTCAGATGAATCTAAGCATGCTCGCATCAATAACCAAGAGAGAGAAAGAAGAGAGCAGACTAGTATTAAATATAAATACTATCAGTGGTTTTTTTTCCCCCCGACAAACATTATATGATTTAACTGAGCTACTTGTGGGTTCAAAGAGTCAGAAAGTACGACAATAAATGTTCTGATGAAGAAGACTGAAAAAGTTACTAGACTTAGTGTTATGCTATAAGAACTGTACTTAAATGGGATGCGTTAGAGAGAGAAGAAAAGAAGAATCACGGAAGAAGGGACATTTATATTTTAGACATTTTTTATTTGTTATGTAGTAGAATATATTTTTTTCAATTATGTATGGGGAATAAAGTATTACTAAGATGTACAACAATTTTAGACTCTTTTTGAAAAATATTGGTGGCCCTGAAAAGGGCCGTTGTTAAGTGAGTAATCCGATATATCCACTTTTTACTTGGCAGCTTTCTGGGTCTTCTTTGGCAGAAGTACAGCCTGGATGTTTGGTAAAACACCTCCCTGGGCAATGGTGACACCAGACAAGAGTTTGTTCAACTCTTCGTCGTTTCTGATGGCCAACTGGAGATGACGGGGAATGATTCTGCTCTTCTTGTTGTCACGAGCGGCGTTTCCTGCCAACTCCAATACTTCAGCTGCTAAGTATTCTAAGACAGCTGCGAGGTACACTGGTGCACCGGCACCAACTCTCTCGGCATAGTTTCCTTTCCTCAAAAGTCTGTGGATACGACCGACTGGGAACTGAAGTCCGGCACGGGATGACCTAGACTTTGCCTTTGCTTTTGCTTTTCCTCCTTTTCCTCGTCCTGACATTTTGTACTATTTGGTTGATCGACACTGAGTAAAGTGATACAATTTTTCTTCAAAATTTAGCTTATATACCCACTAAACGGATTGAACGATGTTTTTATTATACACCAATCAGAACGAAGCTCTCTGCGAGCAGTTAGGCTACCGAACATTCAACATGTTATGGGTGCTCTCTCCGAGGTTCGCGTTTAATAAAATCTTTCAATCCGTTTTGCCCAGTATATAAACAAATTGAAAATAATTTTTCACCATTACTTATTTGATTATCAAACCAGTAACATGCCACCCAAAGTAGGAACTAAAGGAGCCAAGAAGGCCGTCACCAAGGCAAAGACTGCCAGACCCGGCGGTGATAAGAAAAGGAGGAGGAAGAGACGTGAATCCTATGCTATCTACATCTACAAAGTCTTGAGACAAGTTCACCCCGACACCGGAGTGTCCTCAAAGGCAATGTCCATCATGAACAGCTTCGTCAACGATATCTTCGAGAGAATCGCAGCAGAGGCTTCCCGATTGGCACACTACAACAAAAGATCTACCATCACATCCCGGGAGATCCAGACCGCTGTCCGTCTTCTCTTACCCGGAGAATTGGCCAAGCACGCTGTCAGTGAAGGTACCAAAGCCGTCACTAAATACACCAGCAGCAAGTAAACAGTCTGAAGTTTATAACTTCACAAACGGCCCTTTTCAGGGCCACCAACATTTTTCAAAAAGAATTTACATTTGTTGTACATCAATGTCAAACTTCTAAACAAAGCTATAAATCCCAACCCCAGCTATAACCACTTTCAAACTATTTCAATAGTATATGGTTACTTTTCTCTTCTTTCTATCTGTATAACAAATATACGTGTATTTCACTCATTCTGTAGCATTTAATTTGTCTGTCAAAACTACAAAGCGTAAATACATAAATCATGAAGAACAAAACAGTGCTTTCATTCCAATTAATAGAGTTGATAAATTTACGATTTCTTTTGCTTTTCGAGAGAAAAAAAATATTGCGAGAATTATTTTACACGGAAACAAGAACATTACCTAATCTTAAACCACGCAAAAAAAACCTCTATAATTGAATATAACAGAATCTACAGATTTTGTGTGTAAAAGTCCGTGCATTTTGTTTTGAAATTTTCTCTCTTCATGTAGGCAAATGCACGGACTTGATCTTTGAACGTATTCATAAACCTTCAGAAATATAAATTCTCAAATAAATACAAGAGTAAGAGTAAGGAAGTTAATTAAAAAGAAAGCCAGATATTTAAAAAAAAAAAGGGGGGGGGGGGGGGTATATAACGAGAGAGAGAAAATAGTTGCGGATCAGGATCAGGGAAAACAAGAAAAACGGTTGAAAAATTCATGAACATTAGAGAAAAGAATAGAAGTGGGAGCAAGCTTTGATTTCAAGATTTTGTTTAAAACGATGTACAACAAATCTAAGATTCTTTTTGAAAAATGTTGGTGGCCCTGAAAAGGGCCGTTGTTGATATTAGCTGGGTGGCTGTTTAACCTCCGAATCCGTACAAGGTACGTCCTTGACGTTTCAAAGCGTAGACAACATCCATGGCAGTGACAGTCTTCCTCTTGGCGTGCTCTGTGTATGTGACAGCATCACGGATGACATTTTCCAAGAAAACTTTAAGGACACCACGGGTTTCCTCATAGATGAGTCCAGATATACGTTTTACTCCACCTCTTCTTGCTAAACGACGGATGGCTGGCTTGGTGATACCTTGGATGTTATCACGCAACACCTTCCTGTGACGCTTGGCGCCTCCTTTTCCTAGACCTTTACCTCCTTTTCCTCTACCTGACATGTTTAACTATTTGTGGTGATTAGTTAAATAATACTTTCCGTCTAACAGCGACTCTTTATATATCACCAACGCGGCCGTAAAAGAAGTATCACACATTTTCAGTTAACTGTTGTCTGATTGGCTTACGTTGTTTTATTCCGGGAGGTAACTCTGTACTGCCTTAAACTGTGTACACTTTCAATCCACTTTTTCATTCTAGGTCTGAAAAATATAATAATTCATATCAGACAGTAAATTTTTAAGAAAAAACTATTATTTCAATCGGAATAAAAATGACTGAAGGAGACAAAAAAAGTTCCAAAATGTTGAAAAGTTTTCATTTTAAGATAGAATAGTATGATAAATAAATGATAAATGAAAATCACTTTAGACAGTCAAAATTATAAAGATAATTATTTGCTTTCTCTGAACAGACATTTTCATTCAATGACAATACACATTTCAACTTAATGGAATGGAATTTAGTTGGGGAAAAAATAAACCTCACAGACATATCTAGGAATACTGGTTATCTATTTGTCTATTTGATGTATCCAGAAATTGGATACATCACAGGATTTTACATGCTTGCAGTTTTCTACCTGTCTTTCATAACTCAACATCATCTGTCAAAGCTGTGCTTGCCATCCATCAACGATCTGCTGCAGGTACTTCAGATCATAAATGGGAGAATGTATGAATAAAACTGTTACTGTTATTACTATTAAAGATTTTTTTTTCTAGGTATTACAGTGAAGAAAAGAGATGCCCCTGACTGCGGGTAAAACTTCTTATGTGTGCATCTTCCTTTCAATTTTATTTTTAAACGCCATTCTATATTTATCCACAGTATGACGATGACAATTTCATCAGCCAATCCAATAAAAATGTTAATGCGCACACATGTACTTACTATTCTGAAGACTTCTTTTAGCCAGAAAAGTTTATAATAAGTCTGAAAACCACTTTTTATCATATAAAAAAGCTTATAAGTGCAAGATATATGCTTACATGGACTTCCTACATTGAAATTTTGTGGGGACTACTTGGACCCGTACCGAAATTATATTAATTTAAATAGAAATTTCATGATTTTGTTAACTAGCAGCAAGACAAGACTCTAAAGTGGACAAAATATATTACTACATACATGATAAAAAAATTCTTTACAATTCTGACTGAAAAAGAGCTCTAAATTTTTGATAAAAGTACCCTGTAATATCAGCTTTTCTAAAAGAAATATTCAAATTAATGAATTATACAAGATATTTAAACTCTAACTTAAAAAAAAAGGTTATATTTTGGCCAGTTGGTGGTTCTCTTTCTTTGGTCTAGACTACTGGTGTAAATAATACATCAAAAGAAGACAAGACAAAACAAGCGAAGAAAAGAAAAGAACAGAAGTACAGATAGAAACATTTATATGTTGATCTTTTTTTATATAATGTACTATTTAATATTCTACACACAAGGACATACATGTACCATGATAAACAAACACCCCCCCTTTTTTTTGTGATGAGACTTGTGTGTATATATATATCATAAAATTTATTTTTTGTCTATGTATTGCTTTGCATATAGATGGATTCAACAAGAAGAAATAAAAGAGAGAGAGAGAGATGGGGAAAAGAGGGGTTCGGCTATGTTTCTAATTTTCATGTACAACAATTTATAGATTCTTTTTGAAAAATATTGGTGGCCCTGAAAAGGGCCGTTATGTTTTGGTGAAAAAATCACACTTCTTAAGCACGTTCTCCACGGATTCTTCGGGCCAATTGGATATCCTTTGGCATGATGGTTACTCTCTTGGCGTGGATTGCGCACAAGTTGGTATCCTCGAAGAGACCGACCAAGTAGGCTTCGCTGGCTTCCTGTAGGGCCATGACGGCTGAACTCTGGAATCGGAGATCAGTTTTGAAGTCCTGGGCGATTTCACGGACTAATCTCTGGAAGGGGAGTTTCCTGATGAGGAGCTCTGTGCTCTTCTGGTATCTCCTGATTTCTCGGAGAGCGACTGTTCCTGGCCTGTATCTATGTGGTTTCTTGACTCCACCGGTTGCAGGTGCGCTCTTACGGGCGGCCTTGGTGGCAAGTTGTTTTCTTGGAGCTTTACCTCCGGTGGATTTACGTGCAGTTTGCTTTGTTCGTGCCATGATTATTAGCTCTGTGGACGATTTGCTACAGAAAGAATACTTGAAAATTTCGGTGAATGTGTTTTTGTGCTTGCCGGGAGGATTGAAATCACGGTGACGATTGGATCACCACTTACATAAAGCTGGCGTTGATTGGTCCGCATATCTTAAATCTGATTGGACTGATTTGTAAGGGACTTTGACAGTTTTCAATCCATTTTTTACTGAAAAACTGCTCAACCCAAGCTGACAGTAAAAATGCCCCCTTTTTTCATTCATAATTACAGTTTCTGATCATCCCTCATAGCTCAACAATAGTAAATTAGTGTCACGGTTTCAATATGATAAATCTGAAGAAGAAAAATAATAATAATGAAAAAAGGTCAAAATACATGCAGAAACATTAAGGAAAGGAACGAAAAATAAAAACAGGAAAAAATAAAAATAAAATGCAGTTATAACACAAACAAAGCGAAATAAAAATAAAAAAACAGAAACAAATGGAATTACACATTCCCGACATGACATTGTGCGGATCGGCTGAGTTTCTTTATTGTTGTATTATGTCATATTTATGTATATTTAATATAAAAAAAGAAGATGTGGTATGATTTTCATTTGGGCTGGGCACATTTGTCACATTGTCTGATTGTCGGTGTGCTTACATCAATTCCACATCTTTAATACACAAACAATAACTAAATAAAGACAGAAAGACAGAGAGAGAGATGCTGAAAAAAATGGAAAAAGGAAAAGAATGGAAAGTACATATCATATATAAAAGTGTTGACGAAAGAGATAATGTTAACAAAAACTATAAATAATTATAATAATAAAAAAAAACCACACACCTTCTCAGATGAATCTAAGCATGCTCGCATCAATAACCAAGAGAGAGAAAGAAGAGAGCAGACTAGTATTAAATATAAATACTATCAGTGGTTTTTTTTCCCCCCGACAAACATTATATGATTTAACTGAGCTACTTGTGGGTTCAAAGAGTCAGAAAGTACGACAATAAATGTTCTGATGAAGAAGACTGAAAAAGTTACTAGACTTAGTGTTATGCTATAAGAACTGTACTTAAATGGGATGCGTTAGAGAGAGAAGAAAAGAAGAATCACGGAAGAAGGGACATTTATATTTTAGACATTTTTTATTTGTTATGTAGTAGAATATATTTTTTTCAATTATGTATGGGGAATAAAGTATTACTAAGATGTACAACAATTTTAGACTCTTTTTGAAAAATATTGGTGGCCCTGAAAAGGGCCGTTGTTAAGTGAGTAATCCGATATATCCACTTTTTACTTGGCAGCTTTCTGGGTCTTCTTTGGCAGAAGTACAGCCTGGATGTTTGGTAAAACACCTCCCTGGGCAATGGTGACACCAGACAAGAGTTTGTTCAACTCTTCGTCGTTTCTGATGGCCAACTGGAGATGACGGGGAATGATTCTGCTCTTCTTGTTGTCACGAGCGGCGTTTCCTGCCAACTCCAATACTTCAGCTGCTAAGTATTCTAAGACAGCTGCGAGGTACACTGGTGCACCGGCACCAACTCTCTCGGCATAGTTTCCTTTCCTCAAAAGTCTGTGGATACGACCGACTGGGAACTGAAGTCCGGCACGGGATGACCTAGACTTTGCCTTTGCTTTTGCTTTTCCTCCTTTTCCTCGTCCTGACATTTTGTACTATTTGGTTGATCGACACTGAGTAAAGTGATACAATTTTTCTTCAAAATTTAGCTTATATACCCACTAAACGGATTGAACGATGTTTTTATTATACACCAATCAGAACGAAGCTCTCTGCGAGCAGTTAGGCTACCGAACATTCAACATGTTATGGGTGCTCTCTCCGAGGTTCGCGTTTAATAAAATCTTTCAATCCGTTTTGCCCAGTATATAAACAAATTGAAAATAATTTTTCACCATTACTTATTTGATTATCAAACCAGTAACATGCCACCCAAAGTAGGAACTAAAGGAGCCAAGAAGGCCGTCACCAAGGCAAAGACTGCCAGACCCGGCGGTGATAAGAAAAGGAGGAGGAAGAGACGTGAATCCTATGCTATCTACATCTACAAAGTCTTGAGACAAGTTCACCCCGACACCGGAGTGTCCTCAAAGGCAATGTCCATCATGAACAGCTTCGTCAACGATATCTTCGAGAGAATCGCAGCAGAGGCTTCCCGATTGGCACACTACAACAAAAGATCTACCATCACATCCCGGGAGATCCAGACCGCTGTCCGTCTTCTCTTACCCGGAGAATTGGCCAAGCACGCTGTCAGTGAAGGTACCAAAGCCGTCACTAAATACACCAGCAGCAAGTAAACAGTCTGAAGTTTATAACTTCACAAACGGCCCTTTTCAGGGCCACCAACATTTTTCAAAAAGAATTTACATTTGTTGTACATCAATGTCAAACTTCTAAACAAAGCTATAAATCCCAACCCCAGCTATAACCACTTTCAAACTATTTCAATAGTATATGGTTACTTTTCTCTTCTTTCTATCTGTATAACAAATATACGTGTATTTCACTCATTCTGTAGCATTTAATTTGTCTGTCAAAACTACAAAGCGTAAATACATAAATCATGAAGAACAAAACAGTGCTTTCATTCCAATTAATAGAGTTGATAAATTTACGATTTCTTTTGCTTTTCGAGAGAAAAAAAATATTGCGAGAATTATTTTACACGGAAACAAGAACATTACCTAATCTTAAACCACGCAAAAAAAACCTCTATAATTGAATATAACAGAATCTACAGATTTTGTGTGTAAAAGTCCGTGCATTTTGTTTTGAAATTTTCTCTCTTCATGTAGGCAAATGCACGGACTTGATCTTTGAACGTATTCATAAACCTTCAGAAATATAAATTCTCAAATAAATACAAGAGTAAGAGTAAGGAAGTTAATTAAAAAGAAAGCCAGATATTTAAAAAAAAAAAAGGGGGGGGGGGGGGGGTATAACGAGAGAGAGAAAATAGTTGCGGATCAGGATCAGGGAAAACAAGAAAAACGGTTGAAAAATTCATGAACATTAGAGAAAAGAATAGAAGTGGGAGCAAGCTTTGATTTCAAGATTTTGTTTAAAACTGTACAACAAATCTAAGATTCTTTTTGAAAAATGTTGGTGGCCCTGAAAAGGGCCGTTGTTGATATTAGCTGGGTGGCTGTTTAACCTCCGAATCCGTACAAGGTACGTCCTTGACGTTTCAAAGCGTAGACAACATCCATGGCAGTGACAGTCTTCCTCTTGGCGTGCTCTGTGTATGTGACAGCATCACGGATGACATTTTCCAAGAAAACTTTAAGGACACCACGGGTTTCCTCATAGATGAGTCCAGATATACGTTTTACTCCACCTCTTCTTGCTAAACGACGGATGGCTGGCTTGGTGATACCTTGGATGTTATCACGCAACACCTTCCTGTGACGCTTGGCGCCTCCTTTTCCTAGACCTTTACCTCCTTTTCCTCTACCTGACATGTTTAACTATTTGTGGTGATTAGTTAAATAATACTTTCCGTCTAACAGCGACTCTTTATATATCACCAACGCGGCCGTAAAAGAAGTATCACACATTTTCAGTTAACTGTTGTCTGATTGGCTTACGTTGTTTTATTCCGGGAGGTAACTCTGTACTGCCTTAAACTGTGTACACTTTCAATCCACTTTTTCATTCTAGGTCTGAAAAATATAATAATTCATATCAGACAGTAAATTTTTAAGAAAAAACTATTATTTCAATCGGAATAAAAATGACTGAAGGAGACAAAAAAAGTTCCAAAATGTTGAAAAGTTTTCATTTTAAGATAGAATAGTATGATAAATAAATGATAAATGAAAATCACTTTAGACAGTCAAAATTATAAAGATAATTATTTGCTTTCTCTGAACAGACATTTTCATTCAATGACAATACACATTTCAACTTAATGGAATGGAATTTAGTTGGGGAAAAAATAAACCTCACAGACATATCTAGGAATACTGGTTATCTATTTGTCTATTTGATGTATCCAGAAATTGGATACATCACAGGATTTTACATGCTTGCAGTTTTCTACCTGTCTTTCATAACTCAACATCATCTGTCAAAGCTGTGCTTGCCATCCATCAACGATCTGCTGCAGGTACTTCAGATCATAAATGGGAGAATGTATGAATAAAACTGTTACTGTTATTACTATTAAAGATTTTTTTTTCTAGGTATTACAGTGAAGAAAAGAGATGCCCCTGACTGCGGGTAAAACTTCTTATGTGTGCATCTTCCTTTCAATTTTATTTTTAAACGCCATTCTATATTTATCCACAGTATGACGATGACAATTTCATCAGCCAATCCAATAAAAATGTTAATGCGCACACATGTACTTACTATTCTGAAGACTTCTTTTAGCCAGAAAAGTTTATAATAAGTCTGAAAACCACTTTTTATCATATAAAAAAGCTTATAAGTGCAAGATATATGCTTACATGGACTTCCTACATTGAAATTTTGTGGGGACTACTTGGACCCGTACCGAAATTATATTAATTTAAATAGAAATTTCATGATTTTGTTAACTAGCAGCAAGACAAGACTCTAAAGTGGACAAAATATATTACTACATACATGATAAAAAAATTCTTTACAATTCTGACTGAAAAAGAGCTCTAAATTTTTGATAAAAGTACCCTGTAATATCAGCTTTTCTAAAAGAAATATTCAAATTAATGAATTATACAAGATATTTAAACTCTAACTTAAAAAAAAAGGTTATATTTTGGCCAGTTGGTGGTTCTCTTTCTTTGGTCTAGACTACTGGTGTAAATAATACATCAAAAGAAGACAAGACAAAACAAGCGAAGAAAAGAAAAGAACAGAAGTACAGATAGAAACATTTATATGTTGATCTTTTTTTATATAATGTACTATTTAATATTCTACACACAAGGACATACATGTACCATGATAAACAAACACCCCCCTTTTTTTTGTGATGAGACTTGTGTGTATATATATATCATAAAATTTATTTTTTGTCTATGTATTGCTTTGCATATAGATGGATTCAACAAGAAGAAATAAAAGAGAGAGAGAGAGATGGGGAAAAGAGGGGTTCGGCTATGTTTCTAATTTTCATGTACAACAATTTATAGATTCTTTTTGAAAAATATTGGTGGCCCTGAAAAGGGCCGTTATGTTTTGGTGAAAAAATCACACTTCTTAAGCACGTTCTCCACGGATTCTTCGGGCCAATTGGATATCCTTTGGCATGATGGTTACTCTCTTGGCGTGGATTGCGCACAAGTTGGTATCCTCGAAGAGACCGACCAAGTAGGCTTCGCTGGCTTCCTGTAGGGCCATGACGGCTGAACTCTGGAATCGGAGATCAGTTTTGAAGTCCTGGGCGATTTCACGGACTAATCTCTGGAAGGGGAGTTTCCTGATGAGGAGCTCTGTGCTCTTCTGGTATCTCCTGATTTCTCGGAGAGCGACTGTTCCTGGCCTGTATCTATGTGGTTTCTTGACTCCACCGGTTGCAGGTGCGCTCTTACGGGCGGCCTTGGTGGCAAGTTGTTTTCTTGGAGCTTTACCTCCGGTGGATTTACGTGCAGTTTGCTTTGTTCGTGCCATGATTATTAGCTCTGTGGACGATTTGCTACAGAAAGAATACTTGAAAATTTCGGTGAATGTGTTTTTGTGCTTGCCGGGAGGATTGAAATCACGGTGACGATTGGATCACCACTTACATAAAGCTGGCGTTGATTGGTCCGCATATCTTAAATCTGATTGGACTGATTTGTAAGGGACTTTGACAGTTTTCAATCCATTTTTTACTGAAAAACTGCTCAACCCAAGCTGACAGTAAAAATGCCCCCTTTTTTCATTCATAATTACAGTTTCTGATCATCCCTCATAGCTCAACAATAGTAAATTAGTGTCACGGTTTCAATATGATAAATCTGAAGAAGAAAAATAATAATAATGAAAAAAGGTCAAAATACATGCAGAAACATTAAGGAAAGGAACGAAAAATAAAAACAGGAAAAAATAAAAATAAAATGCAGTTATAACACAAACAAAGCGAAATAAAAATAAAAAAACAGAAACAAATGGAATTACACATTCCCGACATGACATTGTGCGGATCGGCTGAGTTTCTTTATTGTTGTATTATGTCATATTTATGTATATTTAATATAAAAAAAGAAGATGTGGTATGATTTTCATTTGGGCTGGGCACATTTGTCACATTGTCTGATTGTCGGTGTGCTTACATCAATTCCACATCTTTAATACACAAACAATAACTAAATAAAGACAGAAAGACAGAGAGAGAGATGCTGAAAAAAATGGAAAAAGGAAAAGAATGGAAAGTACATATCATATATAAAAGTGTTGACGAAAGAGATAATGTTAACAAAAACTATAAATAATTATAATAATAAAAAAAAACCACACACCTTCTCAGATGAATCTAAGCATGCTCGCATCAATAACCAAGAGAGAGAAAGAAGAGAGCAGACTAGTATTAAATATAAATACTATCAGTGGTTTTTTTTCCCCCCGACAAACATTATATGATTTAACTGAGCTACTTGTGGGTTCAAAGAGTCAGAAAGTACGACAATAAATGTTCTGATGAAGAAGACTGAAAAAGTTACTAGACTTAGTGTTATGCTATAAGAACTGTACTTAAATGGGATGCGTTAGAGAGAGAAGAAAAGAAGAATCACGGAAGAAGGGACATTTATATTTTAGACATTTTTTATTTGTTATGTAGTAGAATATATTTTTTTCAATTATGTATGGGGAATAAAGTATTACTAAGATGTACAACAATTTTAGACTCTTTTTGAAAAATATTGGTGGCCCTGAAAAGGGCCGTTGTTAAGTGAGTAATCCGATATATCCACTTTTTACTTGGCAGCTTTCTGGGTCTTCTTTGGCAGAAGTACAGCCTGGATGTTTGGTAAAACACCTCCCTGGGCAATGGTGACACCAGACAAGAGTTTGTTCAACTCTTCGTCGTTTCTGATGGCCAACTGGAGATGACGGGGAATGATTCTGCTCTTCTTGTTGTCACGAGCGGCGTTTCCTGCCAACTCCAATACTTCAGCTGCTAAGTATTCTAAGACAGCTGCGAGGTACACTGGTGCACCGGCACCAACTCTCTCGGCATAGTTTCCTTTCCTCAAAAGTCTGTGGATACGACCGACTGGGAACTGAAGTCCGGCACGGGATGACCTAGACTTTGCCTTTGCTTTTGCTTTTCCTCCTTTTCCTCGTCCTGACATTTTGTACTATTTGGTTGATCGACACTGAGTAAAGTGATACAATTTTTCTTCAAAATTTAGCTTATATACCCACTAAACGGATTGAACGATGTTTTTATTATACACCAATCAGAACGAAGCTCTCTGCGAGCAGTTAGGCTACCGAACATTCAACATGTTATGGGTGCTCTCTCCGAGGTTCGCGTTTAATAAAATCTTTCAATCCGTTTTGCCCAGTATATAAACAAATTGAAAATAATTTTTCACCATTACTTATTTGATTATCAAACCAGTAACATGCCACCCAAAGTAGGAACTAAAGGAGCCAAGAAGGCCGTCACCAAGGCAAAGACTGCCAGACCCGGCGGTGATAAGAAAAGGAGGAGGAAGAGACGTGAATCCTATGCTATCTACATCTACAAAGTCTTGAGACAAGTTCACCCCGACACCGGAGTGTCCTCAAAGGCAATGTCCATCATGAACAGCTTCGTCAACGATATCTTCGAGAGAATCGCAGCAGAGGCTTCCCGATTGGCACACTACAACAAAAGATCTACCATCACATCCCGGGAGATCCAGACCGCTGTCCGTCTTCTCTTACCCGGAGAATTGGCCAAGCACGCTGTCAGTGAAGGTACCAAAGCCGTCACTAAATACACCAGCAGCAAGTAAACAGTCTGAAGTTTATAACTTCACAAACGGCCCTTTTCAGGGCCACCAACATTTTTCAAAAAGAATTTACATTTGTTGTACATCAATGTCAAACTTCTAAACAAAGCTATAAATCCCAACCCCAGCTATAACCACTTTCAAACTATTTCAATAGTATATGGTTACTTTTCTCTTCTTTCTATCTGTATAACAAATATACGTGTATTTCACTCATTCTGTAGCATTTAATTTGTCTGTCAAAACTACAAAGCGTAAATACATAAATCATGAAGAACAAAACAGTGCTTTCATTCCAATTAATAGAGTTGATAAATTTACGATTTCTTTTGCTTTTCGAGAGAAAAAAAATATTGCGAGAATTATTTTACACGGAAACAAGAACATTACCTAATCTTAAACCACGCAAAAAAAACCTCTATAATTGAATATAACAGAATCTACAGATTTTGTGTGTAAAAGTCCGTGCATTTTGTTTTGAAATTTTCTCTCTTCATGTAGGCAAATGCACGGACTTGATCTTTGAACGTATTCATAAACCTTCAGAAATATAAATTCTCAAATAAATACAAGAGTAAGAGTAAGGAAGTTAATTAAAAAGAAAGCCAGATATTTAAAAAAAAAAAGGGGGGGGGGGGGGGGTATAACGAGAGAGAGAAAATAGTTGCGGATCAGGATCAGGGAAAACAAGAAAAACGGTTGAAAAATTCATGAACATTAGAGAAAAGAATAGAAGTGGGAGCAAGCTTTGATTTCAAGATTTTGTTTAAAACGATGTACAACAAATCTAAGATTCTTTTTGAAAAATGTTGGTGGCCCTGAAAAGGGCCGTTGTTGATATTAGCTGGGTGGCTGTTTAACCTCCGAATCCGTACAAGGTACGTCCTTGACGTTTCAAAGCGTAGACAACATCCATGGCAGTGACAGTCTTCCTCTTGGCGTGCTCTGTGTATGTGACAGCATCACGGATGACATTTTCCAAGAAAACTTTAAGGACACCACGGGTTTCCTCATAGATGAGTCCAGATATACGTTTTACTCCACCTCTTCTTGCTAAACGACGGATGGCTGGCTTGGTGATACCTTGGATGTTATCACGCAACACCTTCCTGTGACGCTTGGCGCCTCCTTTTCCTAGACCTTTACCTCCTTTTCCTCTACCTGACATGTTTAACTATTTGTGGTGATTAGTTAAATAATACTTTCCGTCTAACAGCGACTCTTTATATATCACCAACGCGGCCGTAAAAGAAGTATCACACATTTTCAGTTAACTGTTGTCTGATTGGCTTACGTTGTTTTATTCCGGGAGGTAACTCTGTACTGCCTTAAACTGTGTACACTTTCAATCCACTTTTTCATTCTAGGTCTGAAAAATATAATAATTCATATCAGACAGTAAATTTTTAAGAAAAAACTATTATTTCAATCGGAATAAAAATGACTGAAGGAGACAAAAAAAGTTCCAAAATGTTGAAAAGTTTTCATTTTAAGATAGAATAGTATGATAAATAAATGATAAATGAAAATCACTTTAGACAGTCAAAATTATAAAGATAATTATTTGCTTTCTCTGAACAGACATTTTCATTCAATGACAATACACATTTCAACTTAATGGAATGGAATTTAGTTGGGGAAAAAATAAACCTCACAGACATATCTAGGAATACTGGTTATCTATTTGTCTATTTGATGTATCCAGAAATTGGATACATCACAGGATTTTACATGCTTGCAGTTTTCTACCTGTCTTTCATAACTCAACATCATCTGTCAAAGCTGTGCTTGCCATCATCAACGATCTGCTGCAGGTACTTCAGATCATAAATGGGAGAATGTATGAATAAAACTGTTACTGTTATTACTATTAAAGATTTTTTTTTCTAGGTATTACAGTGAAGAAAAGAGATGCCCCTGACTGCGGGTAAAACTTCTTATGTGTGCATCTTCCTTTCAATTTTATTTTTAAACGCCATTCTATATTTATCCACAGTATGACGATGACAATTTCATCAGCCAATCCAATAAAAATGTTAATGCGCACACATGTACTTACTATTCTGAAGACTTCTTTTAGCCAGAAAAGTTTATAATAAGTCTGAAAACCACTTTTTATCATATAAAAAAGCTTATAAGTGCAAGATATATGCTTACATGGACTTCCTACATTGAAATTTTGTGGGGACTACTTGGACCCGTACCGAAATTATATTAATTTAAATAGAAATTTCATGATTTTGTTAACTAGCAGCAAGACAAGACTCTAAAGTGGACAAAATATATTACTACATACATGATAAAAAAATTCTTTACAATTCTGACTGAAAAAGAGCTCTAAATTTTTGATAAAAGTACCCTGTAATATCAGCTTTTCTAAAAGAAATATTCAAATTAATGAATTATACAAGATATTTAAACTCTAACTTAAAAAAAAAGGTTATATTTTGGCCAGTTGGTGGTTCTCTTTCTTTGGTCTAGACTACTGGTGTAAATAATACATCAAAAGAAGACAAGACAAAACAAGCGAAGAAAAGAAAAGAACAGAAGTACAGATAGAAACATTTATATGTTGATCTTTTTTTATATAATGTACTATTTAATATTCTACACACAAGGACATACATGTACCATGATAAACAAACACCCCCCTTTTTTTTGTGATGAGACTTGTGTGTATATATATATCATAAAATTTATTTTTTGTCTATGTATTGCTTTGCATATAGATGGATTCAACAAGAAGAAATAAAAGAGAGAGAGAGAGATGGGGAAAAGAGGGGTTCGGCTATGTTTCTAATTTTCATGTACAACAATTTATAGATTCTTTTTGAAAAATATTGGTGGCCCTGAAAAGGGCCGTTATGTTTTGGTGAAAAAATCACACTTCTTAAGCACGTTCTCCACGGATTCTTCGGGCCAATTGGATATCCTTTGGCATGATGGTTACTCTCTTGGCGTGGATTGCGCACAAGTTGGTATCCTCGAAGAGACCGACCAAGTAGGCTTCGCTGGCTTCCTGTAGGGCCATGACGGCTGAACTCTGGAATCGGAGATCAGTTTTGAAGTCCTGGGCGATTTCACGGACTAATCTCTGGAAGGGGAGTTTCCTGATGAGGAGCTCTGTGCTCTTCTGGTATCTCCTGATTTCTCGGAGAGCGACTGTTCCTGGCCTGTATCTATGTGGTTTCTTGACTCCACCGGTTGCAGGTGCGCTCTTACGGGCGGCCTTGGTGGCAAGTTGTTTTCTTGGAGCTTTACCTCCGGTGGATTTACGTGCAGTTTGCTTTGTTCGTGCCATGATTATTAGCTCTGTGGACGATTTGCTACAGAAAGAATACTTGAAAATTTCGGTGAATGTGTTTTTGTGCTTGCCGGGAGGATTGAAATCACGGTGACGATTGGATCACCACTTACATAAAGCTGGCGTTGATTGGTCCGCATATCTTAAATCTGATTGGACTGATTTGTAAGGGACTTTGACAGTTTTCAATCCATTTTTTACTGAAAAACTGCTCAACCCAAGCTGACAGTAAAAATGCCCCCTTTTTTCATTCATAATTACAGTTTCTGATCATCCCTCATAGCTCAACAATAGTAAATTAGTGTCACGGTTTCAATATGATAAATCTGAAGAAGAAAAATAATAATAATGAAAAAAGGTCAAAATACATGCAGAAACATTAAGGAAAGGAACGAAAAATAAAAACAGGAAAAAATAAAAATAAAATGCAGTTATAACACAAACAAAGCGAAATAAAAATAAAAAAACAGAAACAAATGGAATTACACATTCCCGACATGACATTGTGCGGATCGGCTGAGTTTCTTTATTGTTGTATTATGTCATATTTATGTATATTTAATATAAAAAAAGAAGATGTGGTATGATTTTCATTTGGGCTGGGCACATTTGTCACATTGTCTGATTGTCGGTGTGCTTACATCAATTCCACATCTTTAATACACAAACAATAACTAAATAAAGACAGAAAGACAGAGAGAGAGATGCTGAAAAAAATGGAAAAAGGAAAAGAATGGAAAGTACATATCATATATAAAAGTGTTGACGAAAGAGATAATGTTAACAAAAACTATAAATAATTATAATAATAAAAAAAAACCACACACCTTCTCAGATGAATCTAAGCATGCTCGCATCAATAACCAAGAGAGAGAAAGAAGAGAGCAGACTAGTATTAAATATAAATACTATCAGTGGTTTTTTTTCCCCCCGACAAACATTATATGATTTAACTGAGCTACTTGTGGGTTCAAAGAGTCAGAAAGTACGACAATAAATGTTCTGATGAAGAAGACTGAAAAAGTTACTAGACTTAGTGTTATGCTATAAGAACTGTACTTAAATGGGATGCGTTAGAGAGAGAAGAAAAGAAGAATCACGGAAGAAGGGACATTTATATTTTAGACATTTTTTATTTGTTATGTAGTAGAATATATTTTTTTCAATTATGTATGGGGAATAAAGTATTACTAAGATGTACAACAATTTTAGACTCTTTTTGAAAAATATTGGTGGCCCTGAAAAGGGCCGTTGTTAAGTGAGTAATCCGATATATCCACTTTTTACTTGGCAGCTTTCTGGGTCTTCTTTGGCAGAAGTACAGCCTGGATGTTGGTAAAACACCTCCCTGGGCAATGGTGACACCAGACAAGAGTTTGTTCAACTCTTCGTCGTTTCTGATGGCCAACTGGAGATGACGGGGAATGATTCTGCTCTTCTTGTTGTCACGAGCGGCGTTTCCTGCCAACTCCAATACTTCAGCTGCTAAGTATTCTAAGACAGCTGCGAGGTACACTGGTGCACCGGCACCAACTCTCTCGGCATAGTTTCCTTTCCTCAAAAGTCTGTGGATACGACCGACTGGGAACTGAAGTCCGGCACGGGATGACCTAGACTTTGCCTTTGCTTTTGCTTTTCCTCCTTTTCCTCGTCCTGACATTTTGTACTATTTGGTTGATCGACACTGAGTAAAGTGATACAATTTTTCTTCAAAATTTAGCTTATATACCCACTAAACGGATTGAACGATGTTTTTATTATACACCAATCAGAACGAAGCTCTCTGCGAGCAGTTAGGCTACCGAACATTCAACATGTTATGGGTGCTCTCTCCGAGGTTCGCGTTTAATAAAATCTTTCAATCCGTTTTGCCCAGTATATAAACAAATTGAAAATAATTTTTCACCATTACTTATTTGATTATCAAACCAGTAACATGCCACCCAAAGTAGGAACTAAAGGAGCCAAGAAGGCCGTCACCAAGGCAAAGACTGCCAGACCCGGCGGTGATAAGAAAAGGAGGAGGAAGAGACGTGAATCCTATGCTATCTACATCTACAAAGTCTTGAGACAAGTTCACCCCGACACCGGAGTGTCCTCAAAGGCAATGTCCATCATGAACAGCTTCGTCAACGATATCTTCGAGAGAATCGCAGCAGAGGCTTCCCGATTGGCACACTACAACAAAAGATCTACCATCACATCCCGGGAGATCCAGACCGCTGTCCGTCTTCTCTTACCCGGAGAATTGGCCAAGCACGCTG
>NC_086378.1:33703552-33726266 GCF_036588685.1 Mytilus trossulus
TCTGTGAGGTTTATTTTTTCCCCAACTAAATTCCATTCCATTAAGTTGAAATGTGTATTGTCATTGAATGAAAATGTCTGTTCAGAGAAAGCAAATAATTATCTTTATAATTTTGACTGTCTAAAGTGATTTTCATTTATCATTTATTTATCATACTATTCTATCTTAAAATGAAAACTTTTCAACATTTTGGAACTTTTTTTGTCTCCTTCAGTCATTTTTATTCCGATTGAAATAATAGTTTTTTCTTAAAAATTTACTGTCTGATATGAATTATTATATTTTTCAGACCTAGAATGAAAAAGTGGATTGAAAGTGTACACAGTTTAAGGCAGTACAGAGTTACCTCCCGGAATAAAACAACGTAAGCCAATCAGACAACAGTTAACTGAAAATGTGTGATACTTCTTTTACGGCCGCGTTGGTGATATATAAAGAGTCGCTGTTAGACGGAAAGTATTATTTAACTAATCACCACAAATAGTTAAACATGTCAGGTAGAGGAAAAGGAGGTAAAGGTCTAGGAAAAGGAGGCGCCAAGCGTCACAGGAAGGTGTTGCGTGATAACATCCAAGGTATCACCAAGCCAGCCATCCGTCGTTTAGCAAGAAGAGGTGGAGTAAAACGTATATCTGGACTCATCTATGAGGAAACCCGTGGTGTCCTTAAAGTTTTCTTGGAAATGTCATCCGTGATGCTGTCACATACACAGAGCACGCCAAGAGGAAGACTGTCACTGCCATGGATGTTGTCTACGCTTTGAAACGTCAAGGACGTACCTTGTACGGATTCGGAGGTTAAACAGCCACCCAGCTAATATCAACAACGGCCCTTTTCAGGGCCACCAACATTTTTCAAAAAGAATCTTAGATTTGTTGTACATCGTTTTAAACAAAATCTTGAAATCAAAGCTTGCTCCCACTTCTATTCTTTTCTCTAATGTTCATGAATTTTTCAACCGTTTTTCTTGTTTTCCCTGATCCTGATCCGCAACTATTTTCTCTCTCTCGTTATACCCCCCCCCCCCCCCCCCTTTTTTTTTTTAAATATCTGGCTTTCTTTTTAATTAACTTCCTTACTCTTACTCTTGTATTTATTTGAGAATTTATATTTCTGAAGGTTTATGAATACGTTCAAAGATCAAGTCCGTGCATTTGCCTACATGAAGAGAGAAAATTTCAAAACAAAATGCACGGACTTTTACACACAAAATCTGTAGATTCTGTTATATTCAATTATAGAGGTTTTTTTTGCGTGGTTTAAGATTAGGTAATGTTCTTGTTTCCGTGTAAAATAATTCTCGCAATATTTTTTTTCTCTCGAAAAGCAAAAGAAATCGTAAATTTATCAACTCTATTAATTGGAATGAAAGCACTGTTTTGTTCTTCATGATTTATGTATTTACGCTTTGTAGTTTTGACAGACAAATTAAATGCTACAGAATGAGTGAAATACACGTATATTTGTTATACAGATAGAAAGAAGAGAAAAGTAACCATATACTATTGAAATAGTTTGAAAGTGGTTATAGCTGGGGTTGGGATTTATAGCTTTGTTTAGAAGTTTGACATTGATGTACAACAAATGTAAATTCTTTTTGAAAAATGTTGGTGGCCCTGAAAAGGGCCGTTTGTGAAGTTATAAACTTCAGACTGTTTACTTGCTGCTGGTGTATTTAGTGACGGCTTTGGTACCTTCACTGACAGCGTGCTTGGCCAATTCTCCGGGTAAGAGAAGACGGACAGCGGTCTGGATCTCCCGGGATGTGATGGTAGATCTTTTGTTGTAGTGTGCCAATCGGGAAGCCTCTGCTGCGATTCTCTCGAAGATATCGTTGACGAAGCTGTTCATGATGGACATTGCCTTTGAGGACACTCCGGTGTCGGGGTGAACTTGTCTCAAGACTTTGTAGATGTAGATAGCATAGGATTCACGTCTCTTCCTCCTCCTTTTCTTATCACCGCCGGGTCTGGCAGTCTTTGCCTTGGTGACGGCCTTCTTGGCTCCTTTAGTTCCTACTTTGGGTGGCATGTTACTGGTTTGATAATCAAATAAGTAATGGTGAAAAATTATTTTCAATTTGTTTATATACTGGGCAAAACGGATTGAAAGATTTTATTAAACGCGAACCTCGGAGAGAGCACCCATAACATGTTGAATGTTCGGTAGCCTAACTGCTCGCAGAGAGCTTCGTTCTGATTGGTGTATAATAAAAACATCGTTCAATCCGTTTAGTGGGTATATAAGCTAAATTTTGAAGAAAAATTGTATCACTTTACTCAGTGTCGATCAACCAAATAGTACAAAATGTCAGGACGAGGAAAAGGAGGAAAAGCAAAAGCAAAGGCAAAGTCTAGGTCATCCCGTGCCGGACTTCAGTTCCCAGTCGGTCGTATCCACAGACTTTTGAGGAAAGGAAACTATGCCGAGAGAGTTGGTGCCGGTGCACCAGTGTACCTCGCAGCTGTCTTAGAATACTTAGCAGCTGAAGTATTGGAGTTGGCAGGAAACGCCGCTCGTGACAACAAGAAGAGCAGAATCATTCCCCGTCATCTCCAGTTGGCCATCAGAAACGACGAAGAGTTGAACAAACTCTTGTCTGGTGTCACCATTGCCCAGGGAGGTGTTTTACCAAACATCCAGGCTGTACTTCTGCCAAAGAAGACCCAGAAAGCTGCCAAGTAAAAAGTGGATATATCGGATTACTCACTTAACAACGGCCCTTTTCAGGGCCACCAATATTTTTCAAAAAGAGTCTAAAATTGTTGTACATCTTAGTAATACTTTATTCCCCATACATAATTGAAAAAAATATATTCTACTACATAACAAATAAAAAATGTCTAAAATATAAATGTCCCTTCTTCCGTGATTCTTCTTTTCTTCTCTCTCTAACGCATCCCATTTAAGTACAGTTCTTATAGCATAACACTAAGTCTAGTAACTTTTTCAGTCTTCTTCATCAGAACATTTATTGTCGTACTTTCTGACTCTTTGAACCCACAAGTAGCTCAGTTAAATCATATAATGTTTGTCGGGGGGAAAAAAAACCACTGATAGTATTTATATTTAATACTAGTCTGCTCTCTTCTTTCTCTCTCTTGGTTATTGATGCGAGCATGCTTAGATTCATCTGAGAAGGTGTGTGGTTTTTTTTTATTATTATAATTATTTATAGTTTTTGTTAACATTATCTCTTTCGTCAACACTTTTATATATGATATGTACTTTCCATTCTTTTCCTTTTTCCATTTTTTTCAGCATCTCTCTCTCTGTCTTTCTGTCTTTATTTAGTTATTGTTTGTGTATTAAAGATGTGGAATTGATGTAAGCACACCGACAATCAGACAATGTGACAAATGTGCCCAGCCCAAATGAAAATCATACCACATCTTCTTTTTTTATATTAAATATACATAAATATGACATAATACAACAATAAAGAAACTCAGCCGATCCGCACAATGTCATGTCGGGAATGTGTAATTCCATTTGTTTCTGTTTTTTTATTTTTATTTCGCTTTGTTTGTGTTATAACTGCATTTTATTTTTATTTTTTCCTGTTTTTATTTTTCGTTCCTTTCCTTAATGTTTCTGCATGTATTTTGACCTTTTTTCATTATTATTATTTTTCTTCTTCAGATTTATCATATTGAAACCGTGACACTAATTTACTATTGTTGAGCTATGAGGGATGATCAGAAACTGTAATTATGAATGAAAAAAGGGGGCATTTTTACTGTCAGCTTGGGTTGAGCAGTTTTTCAGTAAAAAATGGATTGAAAACTGTCAAAGTCCCTTACAAATCAGTCCAATCAGATTTAAGATATGCGGACCAATCAACGCCAGCTTTATGTAAGTGGTGATCCAATCGTCACCGTGATTTCAATCCTCCCGGCAAGCACAAAAACACATTCACCGAAATTTTCAAGTATTCTTTCTGTAGCAAATCGTCCACAGAGCTAATAATCATGGCACGAACAAAGCAAACTGCACGTAAATCCACCGGAGGTAAAGCTCCAAGAAAACAACTTGCCACCAAGGCCGCCCGTAAGAGCGCACCTGCAACCGGTGGAGTCAAGAAACCACATAGATACAGGCCAGGAACAGTCGCTCTCCGAGAAATCAGGAGATACCAGAAGAGCACAGAGCTCCTCATCAGGAAACTCCCCTTCCAGAGATTAGTCCGTGAAATCGCCCAGGACTTCAAAACTGATCTCCGATTCCAGAGTTCAGCCGTCATGGCCCTACAGGAAGCCAGCGAAGCCTACTTGGTCGGTCTCTTCGAGGATACCAACTTGTGCGCAATCCACGCCAAGAGAGTAACCATCATGCCAAAGGATATCCAATTGGCCCGAAGAATCCGTGGAGAACGTGCTTAAGAAGTGTGATTTTTTCACCAAAACATAACGGCCCTTTTCAGGGCCACCAATATTTTTCAAAAAGAATCTATAAATTGTTGTACATGAAAATTAGAAACATAGCCGAACCCCTCTTTTCCCCATCTCTCTCTCTCTCTTTTATTTCTTCTTGTTGAATCCATCTATATGCAAAGCAATACATAGACAAAAAATAAATTTTATGATATATATATACACACAAGTCTCATCACAAAAAAAAGGGGGGTGTTTGTTTATCATGGTACATGTATGTCCTTGTGTGTAGAATATTAAATAGTACATTATATAAAAAAAGATCAACATATAAATGTTTCTATCTGTACTTCTGTTCTTTTCTTTTCTTCGCTTGTTTTGTCTTGTCTTCTTTTGATGTATTATTTACACCAGTAGTCTAGACCAAAGAAAGAGAACCACCAACTGGCCAAAATATAACCTTTTTTTTTAAGTTAGAGTTTAAATATCTTGTATAATTCATTAATTTGAATATTTCTTTTAGAAAAGCTGATATTACAGGGTACTTTTATCAAAAATTTAGAGCTCTTTTTCAGTCAGAATTGTAAAGAATTTTTTTATCATGTATGTAGTAATATATTTTGTCCACTTTAGAGTCTTGTCTTGCTGCTAGTTAACAAAATCATGAAATTTCTATTTAAATTAATATAATTTCGGTACGGGTCCAAGTAGTCCCCACAAAATTTCAATGTAGGAAGTCCATGTAAGCATATATCTTGCACTTATAAGCTTTTTTATATGATAAAAAGTGGTTTTCAGACTTATTATAAACTTTTCTGGCTAAAAGAAGTCTTCAGAATAGTAAGTACATGTGTGCGCATTAACATTTTTATTGGATTGGCTGATGAAATTGTCATCGTCATACTGTGGATAAATATAGAATGGCGTTTAAAAATAAAATTGAAAGGAAGATGCACACATAAGAAGTTTTACCCGCAGTCAGGGGCATCTCTTTTCTTCACTGTAATACCTAGAAAAAAAAATCTTTAATAGTAATAACAGTAACAGTTTTATTCATACATTCTCCCATTTATGATCTGAAGTACCTGCAGCAGATCGTTGATGGATGGCAAGCACAGCTTTGACAGATGATGTTGAGTTATGAAAGACAGGTAGAAAACTGCAAGCATGTAAAATCCTGTGATGTATCCAATTTCTGGATACATCAAATAGACAAATAGATAACCAGTATTCCTAGATATGTCTGTGAGGTTTATTTTTTCCCCAACTAAATTCCATTCCATTAAGTTGAAATGTGTATTGTCATTGAATGAAAATGTCTGTTCAGAGAAAGCAAATAATTATCTTTATAATTTTGACTGTCTAAAGTGATTTTCATTTATCATTTATTTATCATACTATTCTATCTTAAAATGAAAACTTTTCAACATTTTGGAACTTTTTTTGTCTCCTTCAGTCATTTTTATTCCGATTGAAATAATAGTTTTTTCTTAAAAATTTACTGTCTGATATGAATTATTATATTTTTCAGACCTAGAATGAAAAAGTGGATTGAAAGTGTACACAGTTTAAGGCAGTACAGAGTTACCTCCCGGAATAAAACAACGTAAGCCAATCAGACAACAGTTAACTGAAAATGTGTGATACTTCTTTTACGGCCGCGTTGGTGATATATAAAGAGTCGCTGTTAGACGGAAAGTATTATTTAACTAATCACCACAAATAGTTAAACATGTCAGGTAGAGGAAAAGGAGGTAAAGGTCTAGGAAAAGGAGGCGCCAAGCGTCACAGGAAGGTGTTGCGTGATAACATCCAAGGTATCACCAAGCCAGCCATCCGTCGTTTAGCAAGAAGAGGTGGAGTAAAACGTATATCTGGACTCATCTATGAGGAAACCCGTGGTGTCCTTAAAGTTTTCTTGGAAAATGTCATCCGTGATGCTGTCACATACACAGAGCACGCCAAGAGGAAGACTGTCACTGCCATGGATGTTGTCTACGCTTTGAAACGTCAAGGACGTACCTTGTACGGATTCGGAGGTTAAACAGCCACCCAGCTAATATCAACAACGGCCCTTTTCAGGGCCACCAACATTTTTCAAAAAGAATCTTAGATTTGTTGTACATCGTTTTAAACAAAATCTTGAAATCAAAGCTTGCTCCCACTTCTATTCTTTTCTCTAATGTTCATGAATTTTTCAACCGTTTTTCTTGTTTTCCCTGATCCTGATCCGCAACTATTTTCTCTCTCTCGTTATACCCCCCCCCCCCCCCCTTTTTTTTTTTAAATATCTGGCTTTCTTTTTAATTAACTTCCTTACTCTTACTCTTGTATTTATTTGAGAATTTATATTTCTGAAGGTTTATGAATACGTTCAAAGATCAAGTCCGTGCATTTGCCTACATGAAGAGAGAAAATTTCAAAACAAAATGCACGGACTTTTACACACAAAATCTGTAGATTCTGTTATATTCAATTATAGAGGTTTTTTTTGCGTGGTTTAAGATTAGGTAATGTTCTTGTTTCCGTGTAAAATAATTCTCGCAATATTTTTTTTCTCTCGAAAAGCAAAAGAAATCGTAAATTTATCAACTCTATTAATTGGAATGAAAGCACTGTTTTGTTCTTCATGATTTATGTATTTACGCTTTGTAGTTTTGACAGACAAATTAAATGCTACAGAATGAGTGAAATACACGTATATTTGTTATACAGATAGAAAGAAGAGAAAAGTAACCATATACTATTGAAATAGTTTGAAAGTGGTTATAGCTGGGGTTGGGATTTATAGCTTTGTTTAGAAGTTTGACATTGATGTACAACAAATGTAAATTCTTTTTGAAAAATGTTGGTGGCCCTGAAAAGGGCCGTTTGTGAAGTTATAAACTTCAGACTGTTTACTTGCTGCTGGTGTATTTAGTGACGGCTTTGGTACCTTCACTGACAGCGTGCTTGGCCAATTCTCCGGGTAAGAGAAGACGGACAGCGGTCTGGATCTCCCGGGATGTGATGGTAGATCTTTTGTTGTAGTGTGCCAATCGGGAAGCCTCTGCTGCGATTCTCTCGAAGATATCGTTGACGAAGCTGTTCATGATGGACATTGCCTTTGAGGACACTCCGGTGTCGGGGTGAACTTGTCTCAAGACTTTGTAGATGTAGATAGCATAGGATTCACGTCTCTTCCTCCTCCTTTTCTTATCACCGCCGGGTCTGGCAGTCTTTGCCTTGGTGACGGCCTTCTTGGCTCCTTTAGTTCCTACTTTGGGTGGCATGTTACTGGTTTGATAATCAAATAAGTAATGGTGAAAAATTATTTTCAATTTGTTTATATACTGGGCAAAACGGATTGAAAGATTTTATTAAACGCGAACCTCGGAGAGAGCACCCATAACATGTTGAATGTTCGGTAGCCTAACTGCTCGCAGAGAGCTTCGTTCTGATTGGTGTATAATAAAAACATCGTTCAATCCGTTTAGTGGGTATATAAGCTAAATTTTGAAGAAAAATTGTATCACTTTACTCAGTGTCGATCAACCAAATAGTACAAAATGTCAGGACGAGGAAAAGGAGGAAAAGCAAAAGCAAAGGCAAAGTCTAGGTCATCCCGTGCCGGACTTCAGTTCCCAGTCGGTCGTATCCACAGACTTTTGAGGAAAGGAAACTATGCCGAGAGAGTTGGTGCCGGTGCACCAGTGTACCTCGCAGCTGTCTTAGAATACTTAGCAGCTGAAGTATTGGAGTTGGCAGGAAACGCCGCTCGTGACAACAAGAAGAGCAGAATCATTCCCCGTCATCTCCAGTTGGCCATCAGAAACGACGAAGAGTTGAACAAACTCTTGTCTGGTGTCACCATTGCCCAGGGAGGTGTTTTACCAAACATCCAGGCTGTACTTCTGCCAAAGAAGACCCAGAAAGCTGCCAAGTAAAAAGTGGATATATCGGATTACTCACTTAACAACGGCCCTTTTCAGGGCCACCAATATTTTTCAAAAAGAGTCTAAAATTGTTGTACATCTTAGTAATACTTTATTCCCCATACATAATTGAAAAAAATATATTCTACTACATAACAAATAAAAAATGTCTAAAATATAAATGTCCCTTCTTCCGTGATTCTTCTTTTCTTCTCTCTCTAACGCATCCCATTTAAGTACAGTTCTTATAGCATAACACTAAGTCTAGTAACTTTTTCAGTCTTCTTCATCAGAACATTTATTGTCGTACTTTCTGACTCTTTGAACCCACAAGTAGCTCAGTTAAATCATATAATGTTTGTCGGGGGGAAAAAAAACCACTGATAGTATTTATATTTAATACTAGTCTGCTCTCTTCTTTCTCTCTCTTGGTTATTGATGCGAGCATGCTTAGATTCATCTGAGAAGGTGTGTGGTTTTTTTTTATTATTATAATTATTTATAGTTTTTGTTAACATTATCTCTTTCGTCAACACTTTTATATATGATATGTACTTTCCATTCTTTTCCTTTTTCCATTTTTTTCAGCATCTCTCTCTCTGTCTTTCTGTCTTTATTTAGTTATTGTTTGTGTATTAAAGATGTGGAATTGATGTAAGCACACCGACAATCAGACAATGTGACAAATGTGCCCAGCCCAAATGAAAATCATACCACATCTTCTTTTTTTATATTAAATATACATAAATATGACATAATACAACAATAAAGAAACTCAGCCGATCCGCACAATGTCATGTCGGGAATGTGTAATTCCATTTGTTTCTGTTTTTTTATTTTTATTTCGCTTTGTTTGTGTTATAACTGCATTTTATTTTTATTTTTTCCTGTTTTTATTTTTCGTTCCTTTCCTTAATGTTTCTGCATGTATTTTGACCTTTTTTCATTATTATTATTTTTCTTCTTCAGATTTATCATATTGAAACCGTGACACTAATTTACTATTGTTGAGCTATGAGGGATGATCAGAAACTGTAATTATGAATGAAAAAAGGGGGCATTTTTACTGTCAGCTTGGGTTGAGCAGTTTTTCAGTAAAAAATGGATTGAAAACTGTCAAAGTCCCTTACAAATCAGTCCAATCAGATTTAAGATATGCGGACCAATCAACGCCAGCTTTATGTAAGTGGTGATCCAATCGTCACCGTGATTTCAATCCTCCCGGCAAGCACAAAAACACATTCACCGAAATTTTCAAGTATTCTTTCTGTAGCAAATCGTCCACAGAGCTAATAATCATGGCACGAACAAAGCAAACTGCACGTAAATCCACCGGAGGTAAAGCTCCAAGAAAACAACTTGCCACCAAGGCCGCCCGTAAGAGCGCACCTGCAACCGGTGGAGTCAAGAAACCACATAGATACAGGCCAGGAACAGTCGCTCTCCGAGAAATCAGGAGATACCAGAAGAGCACAGAGCTCCTCATCAGGAAACTCCCCTTCCAGAGATTAGTCCGTGAAATCGCCCAGGACTTCAAAACTGATCTCCGATTCCAGAGTTCAGCCGTCATGGCCCTACAGGAAGCCAGCGAAGCCTACTTGGTCGGTCTCTTCGAGGATACCAACTTGTGCGCAATCCACGCCAAGAGAGTAACCATCATGCCAAAGGATATCCAATTGGCCCGAAGAATCCGTGGAGAACGTGCTTAAGAAGTGTGATTTTTTCACCAAAACATAACGGCCCTTTTCAGGGCCACCAATATTTTTCAAAAAGAATCTATAAATTGTTGTACATGAAAATTAGAAACATAGCCGAACCCCTCTTTTCCCCATCTCTCTCTCTCTCTTTTATTTCTTCTTGTTGAATCCATCTATATGCAAAGCAATACATAGACAAAAAATAAATTTTATGATATATATATACACACAAGTCTCATCACAAAAAAAAGGGGGGTGTTTGTTTATCATGGTACATGTATGTCCTTGTGTGTAGAATATTAAATAGTACATTATATAAAAAAAGATCAACATATAAATGTTTCTATCTGTACTTCTGTTCTTTTCTTTTCTTCGCTTGTTTTGTCTTGTCTTCTTTTGATGTATTATTTACACCAGTAGTCTAGACCAAAGAAAGAGAACCACCAACTGGCCAAAATATAACCTTTTTTTTTAAGTTAGAGTTTAAATATCTTGTATAATTCATTAATTTGAATATTTCTTTTAGAAAAGCTGATATTACAGGGTACTTTTATCAAAAATTTAGAGCTCTTTTTCAGTCAGAATTGTAAAGAATTTTTTTATCATGTATGTAGTAATATATTTTGTCCACTTTAGAGTCTTGTCTTGCTGCTAGTTAACAAAATCATGAAATTTCTATTTAAATTAATATAATTTCGGTACGGGTCCAAGTAGTCCCCACAAAATTTCAATGTAGGAAGTCCATGTAAGCATATATCTTGCACTTATAAGCTTTTTTATATGATAAAAAGTGGTTTTCAGACTTATTATAAACTTTTCTGGCTAAAAGAAGTCTTCAGAATAGTAAGTACATGTGTGCGCATTAACATTTTTATTGGATTGGCTGATGAAATTGTCATCGTCATACTGTGGATAAATATAGAATGGCGTTTAAAAATAAAATTGAAAGGAAGATGCACACATAAGAAGTTTTACCCGCAGTCAGGGGCATCTCTTTTCTTCACTGTAATACCTAGAAAAAAAAATCTTTAATAGTAATAACAGTAACAGTTTTATTCATACATTCTCCCATTTATGATCTGAAGTACCTGCAGCAGATCGTTGATGGATGGCAAGCACAGCTTTGACAGATGATGTTGAGTTATGAAAGACAGGTAGAAAACTGCAAGCATGTAAAATCCTGTGATGTATCCAATTTCTGGATACATCAAATAGACAAATAGATAACCAGTATTCCTAGATATGTCTGTGAGGTTTATTTTTTCCCCAACTAAATTCCATTCCATTAAGTTGAAATGTGTATTGTCATTGAATGAAAATGTCTGTTCAGAGAAAGCAAATAATTATCTTTATAATTTTGACTGTCTAAAGTGATTTTCATTTATCATTTATTTATCATACTATTCTATCTTAAAATGAAAACTTTTCAACATTTTGGAACTTTTTTTGTCTCCTTCAGTCATTTTTATTCCGATTGAAATAATAGTTTTTTCTTAAAAATTTACTGTCTGATATGAATTATTATATTTTTCAGACCTAGAATGAAAAAGTGGATTGAAAGTGTACACAGTTTAAGGCAGTACAGAGTTACCTCCCGGAATAAAACAACGTAAGCCAATCAGACAACAGTTAACTGAAAATGTGTGATACTTCTTTTACGGCCGCGTTGGTGATATATAAAGAGTCGCTGTTAGACGGAAAGTATTATTTAACTAGTTAAACATGTCAGGTAGAGGAAAAGGAGGTAAAGGTCTAGGAAAAGGAGGCGCCAAGCGTCACAGGAAGGTGTTGCGTGATAACATCCAAGGTATCACCAAGCCAGCCATCCGTCGTTTAGCAAGAAGAGGTGGAGTAAAACGTATATCTGGACTCATCTATGAGGAAACCCGTGGTGTCCTTAAAGTTTTCTTGGAAAATGTCATCCGTGATGCTGTCACATACACAGAGCACGCCAAGAGGAAGACTGTCACTGCCATGGATGTTGTCTACGCTTTGAAACGTCAAGGACGTACCTTGTACGGATTCGGAGGTTAAACAGCCACCCAGCTAATATCAACAACGGCCCTTTTCAGGGCCACCAACATTTTTCAAAAAGAATCTTAGATTTGTTGTACATCGTTTTAAACAAAATCTTGAAATCAAAGCTTGCTCCCACTTCTATTCTTTTCTCTAATGTTCATGAATTTTTCAACCGTTTTTCTTGTTTTCCCTGATCCTGATCCGCAACTATTTTCTCTCTCTCGTTATACCCCCCCCCCCCCCTTTTTTTTTTTAAATATCTGGCTTTCTTTTTAATTAACTTCCTTACTCTTACTCTTGTATTTATTTGAGAATTTATATTTCTGAAGGTTTATGAATACGTTCAAAGATCAAGTCCGTGCATTTGCCTACATGAAGAGAGAAAATTTCAAAACAAAATGCACGGACTTTTACACACAAAATCTGTAGATTCTGTTATATTCAATTATAGAGGTTTTTTTTGCGTGGTTTAAGATTAGGTAATGTTCTTGTTTCCGTGTAAAATAATTCTCGCAATATTTTTTTTCTCTCGAAAAGCAAAAGAAATCGTAAATTTATCAACTCTATTAATTGGAATGAAAGCACTGTTTTGTTCTTCATGATTTATGTATTTACGCTTTGTAGTTTTGACAGACAAATTAAATGCTACAGAATGAGTGAAATACACGTATATTTGTTATACAGATAGAAAGAAGAGAAAAGTAACCATATACTATTGAAATAGTTTGAAAGTGGTTATAGCTGGGGTTGGGATTTATAGCTTTGTTTAGAAGTTTGACATTGATGTACAACAAATGTAAATTCTTTTTGAAAAATGTTGGTGGCCCTGAAAAGGGCCGTTTGTGAAGTTATAAACTTCAGACTGTTTACTTGCTGCTGGTGTATTTAGTGACGGCTTTGGTACCTTCACTGACAGCGTGCTTGGCCAATTCTCCGGGTAAGAGAAGACGGACAGCGGTCTGGATCTCCCGGGATGTGATGGTAGATCTTTTGTTGTAGTGTGCCAATCGGGAAGCCTCTGCTGCGATTCTCTCGAAGATATCGTTGACGAAGCTGTTCATGATGGACATTGCCTTTGAGGACACTCCGGTGTCGGGGTGAACTTGTCTCAAGACTTTGTAGATGTAGATAGCATAGGATTCACGTCTCTTCCTCCTCCTTTTCTTATCACCGCCGGGTCTGGCAGTCTTTGCCTTGGTGACGGCCTTCTTGGCTCCTTTAGTTCCTACTTTGGGTGGCATGTTACTGGTTTGATAATCAAATAAGTAATGGTGAAAAATTATTTTCAATTTGTTTATATACTGGGCAAAACGGATTGAAAGATTTTATTAAACGCGAACCTCGGAGAGAGCACCCATAACATGTTGAATGTTCGGTAGCCTAACTGCTCGCAGAGAGCTTCGTTCTGATTGGTGTATAATAAAAACATCGTTCAATCCGTTTAGTGGGTATATAAGCTAAATTTTGAAGAAAAATTGTATCACTTTACTCAGTGTCGATCAACCAAATAGTACAAAATGTCAGGACGAGGAAAAGGAGGAAAAGCAAAAGCAAAGGCAAAGTCTAGGTCATCCCGTGCCGGACTTCAGTTCCCAGTCGGTCGTATCCACAGACTTTTGAGGAAAGGAAACTATGCCGAGAGAGTTGGTGCCGGTGCACCAGTGTACCTCGCAGCTGTCTTAGAATACTTAGCAGCTGAAGTATTGGAGTTGGCAGGAAACGCCGCTCGTGACAACAAGAAGAGCAGAATCATTCCCCGTCATCTCCAGTTGGCCATCAGAAACGACGAAGAGTTGAACAAACTCTTGTCTGGTGTCACCATTGCCCAGGGAGGTGTTTTACCAAACATCCAGGCTGTACTTCTGCCAAAGAAGACCCAGAAAGCTGCCAAGTAAAAAGTGGATATATCGGATTACTCACTTAACAACGGCCCTTTTCAGGGCCACCAATATTTTTCAAAAAGAGTCTAAAATTGTTGTACATCTTAGTAATACTTTATTCCCCATACATAATTGAAAAAAATATATTCTACTACATAACAAATAAAAAATGTCTAAAATATAAATGTCCCTTCTTCCGTGATTCTTCTTTTCTTCTCTCTCTAACGCATCCCATTTAAGTACAGTTCTTATAGCATAACACTAAGTCTAGTAACTTTTTCAGTCTTCTTCATCAGAACATTTATTGTCGTACTTTCTGACTCTTTGAACCCACAAGTAGCTCAGTTAAATCATATAATGTTTGTCGGGGGGAAAAAAAACCACTGATAGTATTTATATTTAATACTAGTCTGCTCTCTTCTTTCTCTCTCTTGGTTATTGATGCGAGCATGCTTAGATTCATCTGAGAAGGTGTGTGGTTTTTTTTTATTATTATAATTATTTATAGTTTTTGTTAACATTATCTCTTTCGTCAACACTTTTATATATGATATGTACTTTCCATTCTTTTCCTTTTTCCATTTTTTTCAGCATCTCTCTCTCTGTCTTTCTGTCTTTATTTAGTTATTGTTTGTGTATTAAAGATGTGGAATTGATGTAAGCACACCGACAATCAGACAATGTGACAAATGTGCCCAGCCCAAATGAAAATCATACCACATCTTCTTTTTTTATATTAAATATACATAAATATGACATAATACAACAATAAAGAAACTCAGCCGATCCGCACAATGTCATGTCGGGAATGTGTAATTCCATTTGTTTCTGTTTTTTTATTTTTATTTCGCTTTGTTTGTGTTATAACTGCATTTTATTTTTATTTTTTCCTGTTTTTATTTTTCGTTCCTTTCCTTAATGTTTCTGCATGTATTTTGACCTTTTTTCATTATTATTATTTTTCTTCTTCAGATTTATCATATTGAAACCGTGACACTAATTTACTATTGTTGAGCTATGAGGGATGATCAGAAACTGTAATTATGAATGAAAAAAGGGGGCATTTTTACTGTCAGCTTGGGTTGAGCAGTTTTTCAGTAAAAAATGGATTGAAAACTGTCAAAGTCCCTTACAAATCAGTCCAATCAGATTTAAGATATGCGGACCAATCAACGCCAGCTTTATGTAAGTGGTGATCCAATCGTCACCGTGATTTCAATCCTCCCGGCAAGCACAAAAACACATTCACCGAAATTTTCAAGTATTCTTTCTGTAGCAAATCGTCCACAGAGCTAATAATCATGGCACGAACAAAGCAAACTGCACGTAAATCCACCGGAGGTAAAGCTCCAAGAAAACAACTTGCCACCAAGGCCGCCCGTAAGAGCGCACCTGCAACCGGTGGAGTCAAGAAACCACATAGATACAGGCCAGGAACAGTCGCTCTCCGAGAAATCAGGAGATACCAGAAGAGCACAGAGCTCCTCATCAGGAAACTCCCCTTCCAGAGATTAGTCCGTGAAATCGCCCAGGACTTCAAAACTGATCTCCGATTCCAGAGTTCAGCCGTCATGGCCCTACAGGAAGCCAGCGAAGCCTACTTGGTCGGTCTCTTCGAGGATACCAACTTGTGCGCAATCCACGCCAAGAGAGTAACCATCATGCCAAAGGATATCCAATTGGCCCGAAGAATCCGTGGAGAACGTGCTTAAGAAGTGTGATTTTTTCACCAAAACATAACGGCCCTTTTCAGGGCCACCAATATTTTTCAAAAAGAATCTATAAATTGTTGTACATGAAAATTAGAAACATAGCCGAACCCCTCTTTTCCCCATCTCTCTCTCTCTCTTTTATTTCTTCTTGTTGAATCCATCTATATGCAAAGCAATACATAGACAAAAAATAAATTTTATGATATATATATACACACAAGTCTCATCACAAAAAAAAGGGGGGTGTTTGTTTATCATGGTACATGTATGTCCTTGTGTGTAGAATATTAAATAGTACATTATATAAAAAAAGATCAACATATAAATGTTTCTATCTGTACTTCTGTTCTTTTCTTTTCTTCGCTTGTTTTGTCTTGTCTTCTTTTGATGTATTATTTACACCAGTAGTCTAGACCAAAGAAAGAGAACCACCAACTGGCCAAAATATAACCTTTTTTTTTAAGTTAGAGTTTAAATATCTTGTATAATTCATTAATTTGAATATTTCTTTTAGAAAAGCTGATATTACAGGGTACTTTTATCAAAAATTTAGAGCTCTTTTTCAGTCAGAATTGTAAAGAATTTTTTTATCATGTATGTAGTAATATATTTTGTCCACTTTAGAGTCTTGTCTTGCTGCTAGTTAACAAAATCATGAAATTTCTATTTAAATTAATATAATTTCGGTACGGGTCCAAGTAGTCCCCACAAAATTTCAATGTAGGAAGTCCATGTAAGCATATATCTTGCACTTATAAGCTTTTTTATATGATAAAAAGTGGTTTTCAGACTTATTATAAACTTTTCTGGCTAAAAGAAGTCTTCAGAATAGTAAGTACATGTGTGCGCATTAACATTTTTATTGGATTGGCTGATGAAATTGTCATCGTCATACTGTGGATAAATATAGAATGGCGTTTAAAAATAAAATTGAAAGGAAGATGCACACATAAGAAGTTTTACCCGCAGTCAGGGGCATCTCTTTTCTTCACTGTAATACCTAGAAAAAAAAATCTTTAATAGTAATAACAGTAACAGTTTTATTCATACATTCTCCCATTTATGATCTGAAGTACCTGCAGCAGATCGTTGATGGATGGCAAGCACAGCTTTGACAGATGATGTTGAGTTATGAAAGACAGGTAGAAAACTGCAAGCATGTAAAATCCTGTGATGTATCCAATTTCTGGATACATCAAATAGACAAATAGATAACCAGTATTCCTAGATATGTCTGTGAGGTTTATTTTTTCCCCAACTAAATTCCATTCCATTAAGTTGAAATGTGTATTGTCATTGAATGAAAATGTCTGTTCAGAGAAAGCAAATAATTATCTTTATAATTTTGACTGTCTAAAGTGATTTTCATTTATCATTTATTTATCATACTATTCTATCTTAAAATGAAAACTTTTCAACATTTTGGAACTTTTTTTGTCTCCTTCAGTCATTTTTATTCCGATTGAAATAATAGTTTTTTCTTAAAAATTTACTGTCTGATATGAATTATTATATTTTTCAGACCTAGAATGAAAAAGTGGATTGAAAGTGTACACAGTTTAAGGCAGTACAGAGTTACCTCCCGGAATAAAACAACGTAAGCCAATCAGACAACAGTTAACTGAAAATGTGTGATACTTCTTTTACGGCCGCGTTGGTGATATATAAAGAGTCGCTGTTAGACGGAAAGTATTATTTAACTAATCACCACAAATAGTTAAACATGTCAGGTAGAGGAAAAGGAGGTAAAGGTCTAGGAAAAGGAGGCGCCAAGCGTCACAGGAAGGTGTTGCGTGATAACATCCAAGGTATCACCAAGCCAGCCATCCGTCGTTTAGCAAGAAGAGGTGGAGTAAAACGTATATCTGGACTCATCTATGAGGAAACCCGTGGTGTCCTTAAAGTTTTCTTGGAAAATGTCATCCGTGATGCTGTCACATACACAGAGCACGCCAAGAGGAAGACTGTCACTGCCATGGATGTTGTCTACGCTTTGAAACGTCAAGGACGTACCTTGTACGGATTCGGAGGTTAAACAGCCACCCAGCTAATATCAACAACGGCCCTTTTCAGGGCCACCAACATTTTTCAAAAAGAATCTTAGATTTGTTGTACATCGTTTTAAACAAAATCTTGAAATCAAAGCTTGCTCCCACTTCTATTCTTTTCTCTAATGTTCATGAATTTTTCAACCGTTTTTCTTGTTTTCCCTGATCCTGATCCGCAACTATTTTCTCTCTCTCGTTATACCCCCCCCCCCCCCCCTTTTTTTTTTTAAATATCTGGCTTTCTTTTTAATTAACTTCCTTACTCTTACTCTTGTATTTATTTGAGAATTTATATTTCTGAAGGTTTATGAATACGTTCAAAGATCAAGTCCGTGCATTTGCCTACATGAAGAGAGAAAATTTCAAAACAAAATGCACGGACTTTTACACACAAAATCTGTAGATTCTGTTATATTCAATTATAGAGGTTTTTTTTGCGTGGTTTAAGATTAGGTAATGTTCTTGTTTCCGTGTAAAATAATTCTCGCAATATTTTTTTTCTCTCGAAAAGCAAAAGAAATCGTAAATTTATCAACTCTATTAATTGGAATGAAAGCACTGTTTTGTTCTTCATGATTTATGTATTTACGCTTTGTAGTTTTGACAGACAAATTAAATGCTACAGAATGAGTGAAATACACGTATATTTGTTATACAGATAGAAAGAAGAGAAAAGTAACCATATACTATTGAAATAGTTTGAAAGTGGTTATAGCTGGGGTTGGGATTTATAGCTTTGTTTAGAAGTTTGACATTGATGTACAACAAATGTAAATTCTTTTTGAAAAATGTTGGTGGCCCTGAAAAGGGCCGTTTGTGAAGTTATAAACTTCAGACTGTTTACTTGCTGCTGGTGTATTTAGTGACGGCTTTGGTACCTTCACTGACAGCGTGCTTGGCCAATTCTCCGGGTAAGAGAAGACGGACAGCGGTCTGGATCTCCCGGGATGTGATGGTAGATCTTTTGTTGTAGTGTGCCAATCGGGAAGCCTCTGCTGCGATTCTCTCGAAGATATCGTTGACGAAGCTGTTCATGATGGACATTGCCTTTGAGGACACTCCGGTGTCGGGGTGAACTTGTCTCAAGACTTTGTAGATGTAGATAGCATAGGATTCACGTCTCTTCCTCCTCCTTTTCTTATCACCGCCGGGTCTGGCAGTCTTTGCCTTGGTGACGGCCTTCTTGGCTCCTTTAGTTCCTACTTTGGGTGGCATGTTACTGGTTTGATAATCAAATAAGTAATGGTGAAAAATTATTTTCAATTTGTTTATATACTGGGCAAAACGGATTGAAAGATTTTATTAAACGCGAACCTCGGAGAGAGCACCCATAACATGTTGAATGTTCGGTAGCCTAACTGCTCGCAGAGAGCTTCGTTCTGATTGGTGTATAATAAAAACATCGTTCAATCCGTTTAGTGGGTATATAAGCTAAATTTTGAAGAAAAATTGTATCACTTTACTCAGTGTCGATCAACCAAATAGTACAAAATGTCAGGACGAGGAAAAGGAGGAAAAGCAAAAGCAAAGGCAAAGTCTAGGTCATCCCGTGCCGGACTTCAGTTCCCAGTCGGTCGTATCCACAGACTTTTGAGGAAAGGAAACTATGCCGAGAGAGTTGGTGCCGGTGCACCAGTGTACCTCGCAGCTGTCTTAGAATACTTAGCAGCTGAAGTATTGGAGTTGGCAGGAAACGCCGCTCGTGACAACAAGAAGAGCAGAATCATTCCCCGTCATCTCCAGTTGGCCATCAGAAACGACGAAGAGTTGAACAAACTCTTGTCTGGTGTCACCATTGCCCAGGGAGGTGTTTTACCAAACATCCAGGCTGTACTTCTGCCAAAGAAGACCCAGAAAGCTGCCAAGTAAAAAGTGGATATATCGGATTACTCACTTAACAACGGCCCTTTTCAGGGCCACCAATATTTTTCAAAAAGAGTCTAAAATTGTTGTACATCTTAGTAATACTTTATTCCCCATACATAATTGAAAAAAATATATTCTACTACATAACAAATAAAAAATGTCTAAAATATAAATGTCCCTTCTTCCGTGATTCTTCTTTTCTTCTCTCTCTAACGCATCCCATTTAAGTACAGTTCTTATAGCATAACACTAAGTCTAGTAACTTTTTCAGTCTTCTTCATCAGAACATTTATTGTCGTACTTTCTGACTCTTTGAACCCACAAGTAGCTCAGTTAAATCATATAATGTTTGTCGGGGGGAAAAAAAACCACTGATAGTATTTATATTTAATACTAGTCTGCTCTCTTCTTTCTCTCTCTTGGTTATTGATGCGAGCATGCTTAGATTCATCTGAGAAGGTGTGTGGTTTTTTTTTATTATTATAATTATTTATAGTTTTTGTTAACATTATCTCTTTCGTCAACACTTTTATATATGATATGTACTTTCCATTCTTTTCCTTTTTCCATTTTTTTCAGCATCTCTCTCTCTGTCTTTCTGTCTTTATTTAGTTATTGTTTGTGTATTAAAGATGTGGAATTGATGTAAGCACACCGACAATCAGACAATGTGACAAATGTGCCCAGCCCAAATGAAAATCATACCACATCTTCTTTTTTTATATTAAATATACATAAATATGACATAATACAACAATAAAGAAACTCAGCCGATCCGCACAATGTCATGTCGGGAATGTGTAATTCCATTTGTTTCTGTTTTTTTATTTTTATTTCGCTTTGTTTGTGTTATAACTGCATTTTATTTTTATTTTTTCCTGTTTTTATTTTTCGTTCCTTTCCTTAATGTTTCTGCATGTATTTTGACCTTTTTTCATTATTATTATTTTTCTTCTTCAGATTTATCATATTGAAACCGTGACACTAATTTACTATTGTTGAGCTATGAGGGATGATCAGAAACTGTAATTATGAATGAAAAAAGGGGGCATTTTTACTGTCAGCTTGGGTTGAGCAGTTTTTCAGTAAAAAATGGATTGAAAACTGTCAAAGTCCCTTACAAATCAGTCCAATCAGATTTAAGATATGCGGACCAATCAACGCCAGCTTTATGTAAGTGGTGATCCAATCGTCACCGTGATTTCAATCCTCCCGGCAAGCACAAAAACACATTCACCGAAATTTTCAAGTATTCTTTCTGTAGCAAATCGTCCACAGAGCTAATAATCATGGCACGAACAAAGCAAACTGCACGTAAATCCACCGGAGGTAAAGCTCCAAGAAAACAACTTGCCACCAAGGCCGCCCGTAAGAGCGCACCTGCAACCGGTGGAGTCAAGAAACCACATAGATACAGGCCAGGAACAGTCGCTCTCCGAGAAATCAGGAGATACCAGAAGAGCACAGAGCTCCTCATCAGGAAACTCCCCTTCCAGAGATTAGTCCGTGAAATCGCCCAGGACTTCAAAACTGATCTCCGATTCCAGAGTTCAGCCGTCATGGCCCTACAGGAAGCCAGCGAAGCCTACTTGGTCGGTCTCTTCGAGGATACCAACTTGTGCGCAATCCACGCCAAGAGAGTAACCATCATGCCAAAGGATATCCAATTGGCCCGAAGAATCCGTGGAGAACGTGCTTAAGAAGTGTGATTTTTTCACCAAAACATAACGGCCCTTTTCAGGGCCACCAATATTTTTCAAAAAGAATCTATAAATTGTTGTACATGAAAATTAGAAACATAGCCGAACCCCTCTTTTCCCCATCTCTCTCTCTCTCTTTTATTTCTTCTTGTTGAATCCATCTATATGCAAAGCAATACATAGACAAAAAATAAATTTTATGATATATATATACACACAAGTCTCATCACAAAAAAAAGGGGGGTGTTTGTTTATCATGGTACATGTATGTCCTTGTGTGTAGAATATTAAATAGTACATTATATAAAAAAAGATCAACATATAAATGTTTCTATCTGTACTTCTGTTCTTTTCTTTTCTTCGCTTGTTTTGTCTTGTCTTCTTTTGATGTATTATTTACACCAGTAGTCTAGACCAAAGAAAGAGAACCACCAACTGGCCAAAATATAACCTTTTTTTTTAAGTTAGAGTTTAAATATCTTGTATAATTCATTAATTTGAATATTTCTTTTAGAAAAGCTGATATTACAGGGTACTTTTATCAAAAATTTAGAGCTCTTTTTCAGTCAGAATTGTAAAGAATTTTTTTATCATGTATGTAGTAATATATTTTGTCCACTTTAGAGTCTTGTCTTGCTGCTAGTTAACAAAATCATGAAATTTCTATTTAAATTAATATAATTTCGGTACGGGTCCAAGTAGTCCCCACAAAATTTCAATGTAGGAAGTCCATGTAAGCATATATCTTGCACTTATAAGCTTTTTTATATGATAAAAAGTGGTTTTCAGACTTATTATAAACTTTTCTGGCTAAAAGAAGTCTTCAGAATAGTAAGTACATGTGTGCGCATTAACATTTTTATTGGATTGGCTGATGAAATTGTCATCGTCATACTGTGGATAAATATAGAATGGCGTTTAAAAATAAAATTGAAAGGAAGATGCACACATAAGAAGTTTTACCCGCAGTCAGGGGCATCTCTTTTCTTCACTGTAATACCTAGAAAAAAAAATCTTTAATAGTAATAACAGTAACAGTTTTATTCATACATTCTCCCATTTATGATCTGAAGTACCTGCAGCAGATCGTTGATGGATGGCAAGCACAGCTTTGACAGATGATGTTGAGTTATGAAAGACAGGTAGAAAACTGCAAGCATGTAAAATCCTGTGATGTATCCAATTTCTGGATACATCAAATAGACAAATAGATAACCAGTATTCCTAGATATGTCTGTGAGGTTTATTTTTTCCCCAACTAAATTCCATTCCATTAAGTTGAAATGTGTATTGTCATTGAATGAAAATGTCTGTTCAGAGAAAGCAAATAATTATCTTTATAATTTTGACTGTCTAAAGTGATTTTCATTTATCATTTATTTATCATACTATTCTATCTTAAAATGAAAACTTTTCAACATTTTGGAACTTTTTTTGTCTCCTTCAGTCATTTTTATTCCGATTGAAATAATAGTTTTTTCTTAAAAATTTACTGTCTGATATGA
>NC_086378.1:33726366-33759200 GCF_036588685.1 Mytilus trossulus
TTTATTTTTTGTCTATGTATTGCTTTGCATATAGATGGATTCAACAAGAAGAAATAAAAGAGAGAGAGAGAGATGGGGAAAAGAGGGGTTCGGCTATGTTTCTAATTTTCATGTACAACAATTTATAGATTCTTTTTGAAAAATATTGGTGGCCCTGAAAAGGGCCGTTATGTTTTGGTGAAAAAATCACACTTCTTAAGCACGTTCTCCACGGATTCTTCGGGCCAATTGGATATCCTTTGGCATGATGGTTACTCTCTTGGCGTGGATTGCGCACAAGTTGGTATCCTCGAAGAGACCGACCAAGTAGGCTTCGCTGGCTTCCTGTAGGGCCATGACGGCTGAACTCTGGAATCGGAGATCAGTTTTGAAGTCCTGGGCGATTTCACGGACTAATCTCTGGAAGGGGAGTTTCCTGATGAGGAGCTCTGTGCTCTTCTGGTATCTCCTGATTTCTCGGAGAGCGACTGTTCCTGGCCTGTATCTATGTGGTTTCTTGACTCCACCGGTTGCAGGTGCGCTCTTACGGGCGGCCTTGGTGGCAAGTTGTTTTCTTGGAGCTTTACCTCCGGTGGATTTACGTGCAGTTTGCTTTGTTCGTGCCATGATTATTAGCTCTGTGGACGATTTGCTACAGAAAGAATACTTGAAAATTTCGGTGAATGTGTTTTTGTGCTTGCCGGGAGGATTGAAATCACGGTGACGATTGGATCACCACTTACATAAAGCTGGCGTTGATTGGTCCGCATATCTTAAATCTGATTGGACTGATTTGTAAGGGACTTTGACAGTTTTCAATCCATTTTTTACTGAAAAACTGCTCAACCCAAGCTGACAGTAAAAATGCCCCCTTTTTTCATTCATAATTACAGTTTCTGATCATCCCTCATAGCTCAACAATAGTAAATTAGTGTCACGGTTTCAATATGATAAATCTGAAGAAGAAAAATAATAATAATGAAAAAAGGTCAAAATACATGCAGAAACATTAAGGAAAGGAACGAAAAATAAAAACAGGAAAAAATAAAAATAAAATGCAGTTATAACACAAACAAAGCGAAATAAAAATAAAAAAACAGAAACAAATGGAATTACACATTCCCGACATGACATTGTGCGGATCGGCTGAGTTTCTTTATTGTTGTATTATGTCATATTTATGTATATTTAATATAAAAAAAGAAGATGTGGTATGATTTTCATTTGGGCTGGGCACATTTGTCACATTGTCTGATTGTCGGTGTGCTTACATCAATTCCACATCTTTAATACACAAACAATAACTAAATAAAGACAGAAAGACAGAGAGAGAGATGCTGAAAAAAATGGAAAAAGGAAAAGAATGGAAAGTACATATCATATATAAAAGTGTTGACGAAAGAGATAATGTTAACAAAAACTATAAATAATTATAATAATAAAAAAAAACCACACACCTTCTCAGATGAATCTAAGCATGCTCGCATCAATAACCAAGAGAGAGAAAGAAGAGAGCAGACTAGTATTAAATATAAATACTATCAGTGGTTTTTTTTCCCCCCGACAAACATTATATGATTTAACTGAGCTACTTGTGGGTTCAAAGAGTCAGAAAGTACGACAATAAATGTTCTGATGAAGAAGACTGAAAAAGTTACTAGACTTAGTGTTATGCTATAAGAACTGTACTTAAATGGGATGCGTTAGAGAGAGAAGAAAAGAAGAATCACGGAAGAAGGGACATTTATATTTTAGACATTTTTTATTTGTTATGTAGTAGAATATATTTTTTTCAATTATGTATGGGGAATAAAGTATTACTAAGATGTACAACAATTTTAGACTCTTTTTGAAAAATATTGGTGGCCCTGAAAAGGGCCGTTGTTAAGTGAGTAATCCGATATATCCACTTTTTACTTGGCAGCTTTCTGGGTCTTCTTTGGCAGAAGTACAGCCTGGATGTTTGGTAAAACACCTCCCTGGGCAATGGTGACACCAGACAAGAGTTTGTTCAACTCTTCGTCGTTTCTGATGGCCAACTGGAGATGACGGGGAATGATTCTGCTCTTCTTGTTGTCACGAGCGGCGTTTCCTGCCAACTCCAATACTTCAGCTGCTAAGTATTCTAAGACAGCTGCGAGGTACACTGGTGCACCGGCACCAACTCTCTCGGCATAGTTTCCTTTCCTCAAAAGTCTGTGGATACGACCGACTGGGAACTGAAGTCCGGCACGGGATGACCTAGACTTTGCCTTTGCTTTTGCTTTTCCTCCTTTTCCTCGTCCTGACATTTTGTACTATTTGGTTGATCGACACTGAGTAAAGTGATACAATTTTTCTTCAAAATTTAGCTTATATACCCACTAAACGGATTGAACGATGTTTTTATTATACACCAATCAGAACGAAGCTCTCTGCGAGCAGTTAGGCTACCGAACATTCAACATGTTATGGGTGCTCTCTCCGAGGTTCGCGTTTAATAAAATCTTTCAATCCGTTTTGCCCAGTATATAAACAAATTGAAAATAATTTTTCACCATTACTTATTTGATTATCAAACCAGTAACATGCCACCCAAAGTAGGAACTAAAGGAGCCAAGAAGGCCGTCACCAAGGCAAAGACTGCCAGACCCGGCGGTGATAAGAAAAGGAGGAGGAAGAGACGTGAATCCTATGCTATCTACATCTACAAAGTCTTGAGACAAGTTCACCCCGACACCGGAGTGTCCTCAAAGGCAATGTCCATCATGAACAGCTTCGTCAACGATATCTTCGAGAGAATCGCAGCAGAGGCTTCCCGATTGGCACACTACAACAAAAGATCTACCATCACATCCCGGGAGATCCAGACCGCTGTCCGTCTTCTCTTACCCGGAGAATTGGCCAAGCACGCTGTCAGTGAAGGTACCAAAGCCGTCACTAAATACACCAGCAGCAAGTAAACAGTCTGAAGTTTATAACTTCACAAACGGCCCTTTTCAGGGCCACCAACATTTTTCAAAAAGAATTTACATTTGTTGTACATCAATGTCAAACTTCTAAACAAAGCTATAAATCCCAACCCCAGCTATAACCACTTTCAAACTATTTCAATAGTATATGGTTACTTTTCTCTTCTTTCTATCTGTATAACAAATATACGTGTATTTCACTCATTCTGTAGCATTTAATTTGTCTGTCAAAACTACAAAGCGTAAATACATAAATCATGAAGAACAAAACAGTGCTTTCATTCCAATTAATAGAGTTGATAAATTTACGATTTCTTTTGCTTTTCGAGAGAAAAAAAATATTGCGAGAATTATTTTACACGGAAACAAGAACATTACCTAATCTTAAACCACGCAAAAAAAACCTCTATAATTGAATATAACAGAATCTACAGATTTTGTGTGTAAAAGTCCGTGCATTTTGTTTTGAAATTTTCTCTCTTCATGTAGGCAAATGCACGGACTTGATCTTTGAACGTATTCATAAACCTTCAGAAATATAAATTCTCAAATAAATACAAGAGTAAGAGTAAGGAAGTTAATTAAAAAGAAAGCCAGATATTTAAAAAAAAAAAGGGGGGGGGGGGGGGGTATAACGAGAGAGAGAAAATAGTTGCGGATCAGGATCAGGGAAAACAAGAAAAACGGTTGAAAAATTCATGAACATTAGAGAAAAGAATAGAAGTGGGAGCAAGCTTTGATTTCAAGATTTTGTTTAAAACGATGTACAACAAATCTAAGATTCTTTTTGAAAAATGTTGGTGGCCCTGAAAAGGGCCGTTGTTGATATTAGCTGGGTGGCTGTTTAACCTCCGAATCCGTACAAGGTACGTCCTTGACGTTTCAAAGCGTAGACAACATCCATGGCAGTGACAGTCTTCCTCTTGGCGTGCTCTGTGTATGTGACAGCATCACGGATGACATTTTCCAAGAAAACTTTAAGGACACCACGGGTTTCCTCATAGATGAGTCCAGATATACGTTTTACTCCACCTCTTCTTGCTAAACGACGGATGGCTGGCTTGGTGATACCTTGGATGTTATCACGCAACACCTTCCTGTGACGCTTGGCGCCTCCTTTTCCTAGACCTTTACCTCCTTTTCCTCTACCTGACATGTTTAACTATTTGTGGTGATTAGTTAAATAATACTTTCCGTCTAACAGCGACTCTTTATATATCACCAACGCGGCCGTAAAAGAAGTATCACACATTTTCAGTTAACTGTTGTCTGATTGGCTTACGTTGTTTTATTCCGGGAGGTAACTCTGTACTGCCTTAAACTGTGTACACTTTCAATCCACTTTTTCATTCTAGGTCTGAAAAATATAATAATTCATATCAGACAGTAAATTTTTAAGAAAAAACTATTATTTCAATCGGAATAAAAATGACTGAAGGAGACAAAAAAAGTTCCAAAATGTTGAAAAGTTTTCATTTTAAGATAGAATAGTATGATAAATAAATGATAAATGAAAATCACTTTAGACAGTCAAAATTATAAAGATAATTATTTGCTTTCTCTGAACAGACATTTTCATTCAATGACAATACACATTTCAACTTAATGGAATGGAATTTAGTTGGGGAAAAAATAAACCTCACAGACATATCTAGGAATACTGGTTATCTATTTGTCTATTTGATGTATCCAGAAATTGGATACATCACAGGATTTTACATGCTTGCAGTTTTCTACCTGTCTTTCATAACTCAACATCATCTGTCAAAGCTGTGCTTGCCATCCATCAACGATCTGCTGCAGGTACTTCAGATCATAAATGGGAGAATGTATGAATAAAACTGTTACTGTTATTACTATTAAAGATTTTTTTTTCTAGGTATTACAGTGAAGAAAAGAGATGCCCCTGACTGCGGGTAAAACTTCTTATGTGTGCATCTTCCTTTCAATTTTATTTTTAAACGCCATTCTATATTTATCCACAGTATGACGATGACAATTTCATCAGCCAATCCAATAAAAATGTTAATGCGCACACATGTACTTACTATTCTGAAGACTTCTTTTAGCCAGAAAAGTTTATAATAAGTCTGAAAACCACTTTTTATCATATAAAAAAGCTTATAAGTGCAAGATATATGCTTACATGGACTTCCTACATTGAAATTTTGTGGGGACTACTTGGACCCGTACCGAAATTATATTAATTTAAATAGAAATTTCATGATTTTGTTAACTAGCAGCAAGACAAGACTCTAAAGTGGACAAAATATATTACTACATACATGATAAAAAAATTCTTTACAATTCTGACTGAAAAAGAGCTCTAAATTTTTGATAAAAGTACCCTGTAATATCAGCTTTTCTAAAAGAAATATTCAAATTAATGAATTATACAAGATATTTAAACTCTAACTTAAAAAAAAAGGTTATATTTTGGCCAGTTGGTGGTTCTCTTTCTTTGGTCTAGACTACTGGTGTAAATAATACATCAAAAGAAGACAAGACAAAACAAGCGAAGAAAAGAAAAGAACAGAAGTACAGATAGAAACATTTATATGTTGATCTTTTTTTATATAATGTACTATTTAATATTCTACACACAAGGACATACATGTACCATGATAAACAAACACCCCCCTTTTTTTTGTGATGAGACTTGTGTGTATATATATATCATAAAATTTATTTTTTGTCTATGTATTGCTTTGCATATAGATGGATTCAACAAGAAGAAATAAAAGAGAGAGAGAGAGATGGGGAAAAGAGGGGTTCGGCTATGTTTCTAATTTTCATGTACAACAATTTATAGATTCTTTTTGAAAAATATTGGTGGCCCTGAAAAGGGCCGTTATGTTTTGGTGAAAAAATCACACTTCTTAAGCACGTTCTCCACGGATTCTTCGGGCCAATTGGATATCCTTTGGCATGATGGTTACTCTCTTGGCGTGGATTGCGCACAAGTTGGTATCCTCGAAGAGACCGACCAAGTAGGCTTCGCTGGCTTCCTGTAGGGCCATGACGGCTGAACTCTGGAATCGGAGATCAGTTTTGAAGTCCTGGGCGATTTCACGGACTAATCTCTGGAAGGGGAGTTTCCTGATGAGGAGCTCTGTGCTCTTCTGGTATCTCCTGATTTCTCGGAGAGCGACTGTTCCTGGCCTGTATCTATGTGGTTTCTTGACTCCACCGGTTGCAGGTGCGCTCTTACGGGCGGCCTTGGTGGCAAGTTGTTTTCTTGGAGCTTTACCTCCGGTGGATTTACGTGCAGTTTGCTTTGTTCGTGCCATGATTATTAGCTCTGTGGACGATTTGCTACAGAAAGAATACTTGAAAATTTCGGTGAATGTGTTTTTGTGCTTGCCGGGAGGATTGAAATCACGGTGACGATTGGATCACCACTTACATAAAGCTGGCGTTGATTGGTCCGCATATCTTAAATCTGATTGGACTGATTTGTAAGGGACTTTGACAGTTTTCAATCCATTTTTTACTGAAAAACTGCTCAACCCAAGCTGACAGTAAAAATGCCCCCTTTTTTCATTCATAATTACAGTTTCTGATCATCCCTCATAGCTCAACAATAGTAAATTAGTGTCACGGTTTCAATATGATAAATCTGAAGAAGAAAAATAATAATAATGAAAAAAGGTCAAAATACATGCAGAAACATTAAGGAAAGGAACGAAAAATAAAAACAGGAAAAAATAAAAATAAAATGCAGTTATAACACAAACAAAGCGAAATAAAAATAAAAAAACAGAAACAAATGGAATTACACATTCCCGACATGACATTGTGCGGATCGGCTGAGTTTCTTTATTGTTGTATTATGTCATATTTATGTATATTTAATATAAAAAAAGAAGATGTGGTATGATTTTCATTTGGGCTGGGCACATTTGTCACATTGTCTGATTGTCGGTGTGCTTACATCAATTCCACATCTTTAATACACAAACAATAACTAAATAAAGACAGAAAGACAGAGAGAGAGATGCTGAAAAAAATGGAAAAAGGAAAAGAATGGAAAGTACATATCATATATAAAAGTGTTGACGAAAGAGATAATGTTAACAAAAACTATAAATAATTATAATAATAAAAAAAAACCACACACCTTCTCAGATGAATCTAAGCATGCTCGCATCAATAACCAAGAGAGAGAAAGAAGAGAGCAGACTAGTATTAAATATAAATACTATCAGTGGTTTTTTTTCCCCCCGACAAACATTATATGATTTAACTGAGCTACTTGTGGGTTCAAAGAGTCAGAAAGTACGACAATAAATGTTCTGATGAAGAAGACTGAAAAAGTTACTAGACTTAGTGTTATGCTATAAGAACTGTACTTAAATGGGATGCGTTAGAGAGAGAAGAAAAGAAGAATCACGGAAGAAGGGACATTTATATTTTAGACATTTTTTATTTGTTATGTAGTAGAATATATTTTTTTCAATTATGTATGGGGAATAAAGTATTACTAAGATGTACAACAATTTTAGACTCTTTTTGAAAAATATTGGTGGCCCTGAAAAGGGCCGTTGTTAAGTGAGTAATCCGATATATCCACTTTTTACTTGGCAGCTTTCTGGGTCTTCTTTGGCAGAAGTACAGCCTGGATGTTTGGTAAAACACCTCCCTGGGCAATGGTGACACCAGACAAGAGTTTGTTCAACTCTTCGTCGTTTCTGATGGCCAACTGGAGATGACGGGGAATGATTCTGCTCTTCTTGTTGTCACGAGCGGCGTTTCCTGCCAACTCCAATACTTCAGCTGCTAAGTATTCTAAGACAGCTGCGAGGTACACTGGTGCACCGGCACCAACTCTCTCGGCATAGTTTCCTTTCCTCAAAAGTCTGTGGATACGACCGACTGGGAACTGAAGTCCGGCACGGGATGACCTAGACTTTGCCTTTGCTTTTGCTTTTCCTCCTTTTCCTCGTCCTGACATTTTGTACTATTTGGTTGATCGACACTGAGTAAAGTGATACAATTTTTCTTCAAAATTTAGCTTATATACCCACTAAACGGATTGAACGATGTTTTTATTATACACCAATCAGAACGAAGCTCTCTGCGAGCAGTTAGGCTACCGAACATTCAACATGTTATGGGTGCTCTCTCCGAGGTTCGCGTTTAATAAAATCTTTCAATCCGTTTTGCCCAGTATATAAACAAATTGAAAATAATTTTTCACCATTACTTATTTGATTATCAAACCAGTAACATGCCACCCAAAGTAGGAACTAAAGGAGCCAAGAAGGCCGTCACCAAGGCAAAGACTGCCAGACCCGGCGGTGATAAGAAAAGGAGGAGGAAGAGACGTGAATCCTATGCTATCTACATCTACAAAGTCTTGAGACAAGTTCACCCCGACACCGGAGTGTCCTCAAAGGCAATGTCCATCATGAACAGCTTCGTCAACGATATCTTCGAGAGAATCGCAGCAGAGGCTTCCCGATTGGCACACTACAACAAAAGATCTACCATCACATCCCGGGAGATCCAGACCGCTGTCCGTCTTCTCTTACCCGGAGAATTGGCCAAGCACGCTGTCAGTGAAGGTACCAAAGCCGTCACTAAATACACCAGCAGCAAGTAAACAGTCTGAAGTTTATAACTTCACAAACGGCCCTTTTCAGGGCCACCAACATTTTTCAAAAAGAATTTACATTTGTTGTACATCAATGTCAAACTTCTAAACAAAGCTATAAATCCCAACCCCAGCTATAACCACTTTCAAACTATTTCAATAGTATATGGTTACTTTTCTCTTCTTTCTATCTGTATAACAAATATACGTGTATTTCACTCATTCTGTAGCATTTAATTTGTCTGTCAAAACTACAAAGCGTAAATACATAAATCATGAAGAACAAAACAGTGCTTTCATTCCAATTAATAGAGTTGATAAATTTACGATTTCTTTTGCTTTTCGAGAGAAAAAAAATATTGCGAGAATTATTTTACACGGAAACAAGAACATTACCTAATCTTAAACCACGCAAAAAAAACCTCTATAATTGAATATAACAGAATCTACAGATTTTGTGTGTAAAAGTCCGTGCATTTTGTTTTGAAATTTTCTCTCTTCATGTAGGCAAATGCACGGACTTGATCTTTGAACGTATTCATAAACCTTCAGAAATATAAATTCTCAAATAAATACAAGAGTAAGAGTAAGGAAGTTAATTAAAAAGAAAGCCAGATATTTAAAAAAAAAAAGGGGGGGGGGGGGGGTATAACGAGAGAGAGAAAATAGTTGCGGATCAGGATCAGGGAAAACAAGAAAAACGGTTGAAAAATTCATGAACATTAGAGAAAAGAATAGAAGTGGGAGCAAGCTTTGATTTCAAGATTTTGTTTAAAACGATGTACAACAAATCTAAGATTCTTTTTGAAAAATGTTGGTGGCCCTGAAAAGGGCCGTTGTTGATATTAGCTGGGTGGCTGTTTAACCTCCGAATCCGTACAAGGTACGTCCTTGACGTTTCAAAGCGTAGACAACATCCATGGCAGTGACAGTCTTCCTCTTGGCGTGCTCTGTGTATGTGACAGCATCACGGATGACATTTTCCAAGAAAACTTTAAGGACACCACGGGTTTCCTCATAGATGAGTCCAGATATACGTTTTACTCCACCTCTTCTTGCTAAACGACGGATGGCTGGCTTGGTGATACCTTGGATGTTATCACGCAACACCTTCCTGTGACGCTTGGCGCCTCCTTTTCCTAGACCTTTACCTCCTTTTCCTCTACCTGACATGTTTAACTATTTGTGGTGATTAGTTAAATAATACTTTCCGTCTAACAGCGACTCTTTATATATCACCAACGCGGCCGTAAAAGAAGTATCACACATTTTCAGTTAACTGTTGTCTGATTGGCTTACGTTGTTTTATTCCGGGAGGTAACTCTGTACTGCCTTAAACTGTGTACACTTTCAATCCACTTTTTCATTCTAGGTCTGAAAAATATAATAATTCATATCAGACAGTAAATTTTTAAGAAAAAACTATTATTTCAATCGGAATAAAAATGACTGAAGGAGACAAAAAAAGTTCCAAAATGTTGAAAAGTTTTCATTTTAAGATAGAATAGTATGATAAATAAATGATAAATGAAAATCACTTTAGACAGTCAAAATTATAAAGATAATTATTTGCTTTCTCTGAACAGACATTTTCATTCAATGACAATACACATTTCAACTTAATGGAATGGAATTTAGTTGGGGAAAAAATAAACCTCACAGACATATCTAGGAATACTGGTTATCTATTTGTCTATTTGATGTATCCAGAAATTGGATACATCACAGGATTTTACATGCTTGCAGTTTTCTACCTGTCTTTCATAACTCAACATCATCTGTCAAAGCTGTGCTTGCCATCCATCAACGATCTGCTGCAGGTACTTCAGATCATAAATGGGAGAATGTATGAATAAAACTGTTACTGTTATTACTATTAAAGATTTTTTTTTCTAGGTATTACAGTGAAGAAAAGAGATGCCCCTGACTGCGGGTAAAACTTCTTATGTGTGCATCTTCCTTTCAATTTTATTTTTAAACGCCATTCTATATTTATCCACAGTATGACGATGACAATTTCATCAGCCAATCCAATAAAAATGTTAATGCGCACACATGTACTTACTATTCTGAAGACTTCTTTTAGCCAGAAAAGTTTATAATAAGTCTGAAAACCACTTTTTATCATATAAAAAAGCTTATAAGTGCAAGATATATGCTTACATGGACTTCCTACATTGAAATTTTGTGGGGACTACTTGGACCCGTACCGAAATTATATTAATTTAAATAGAAATTTCATGATTTTGTTAACTAGCAGCAAGACAAGACTCTAAAGTGGACAAAATATATTACTACATACATGATAAAAAAATTCTTTACAATTCTGACTGAAAAAGAGCTCTAAATTTTTGATAAAAGTACCCTGTAATATCAGCTTTTCTAAAAGAAATATTCAAATTAATGAATTATACAAGATATTTAAACTCTAACTTAAAAAAAAAGGTTATATTTTGGCCAGTTGGTGGTTCTCTTTCTTTGGTCTAGACTACTGGTGTAAATAATACATCAAAAGAAGACAAGACAAAACAAGCGAAGAAAAGAAAAGAACAGAAGTACAGATAGAAACATTTATATGTTGATCTTTTTTTATATAATGTACTATTTAATATTCTACACACAAGGACATACATGTACCATGATAAACAAACACCCCCCTTTTTTTTGTGATGAGACTTGTGTGTATATATATATCATAAAATTTATTTTTTGTCTATGTATTGCTTTGCATATAGATGGATTCAACAAGAAGAAATAAAAGAGAGAGAGAGATGGGGAAAAGAGGGGTTCGGCTATGTTTCTAATTTTCATGTACAACAATTTATAGATTCTTTTTGAAAAATATTGGTGGCCCTGAAAAGGGCCGTTATGTTTTGGTGAAAAAATCACACTTCTTAAGCACGTTCTCCACGGATTCTTCGGGCCAATTGGATATCCTTTGGCATGATGGTTACTCTCTTGGCGTGGATTGCGCACAAGTTGGTATCCTCGAAGAGACCGACCAAGTAGGCTTCGCTGGCTTCCTGTAGGGCCATGACGGCTGAACTCTGGAATCGGAGATCAGTTTTGAAGTCCTGGGCGATTTCACGGACTAATCTCTGGAAGGGGAGTTTCCTGATGAGGAGCTCTGTGCTCTTCTGGTATCTCCTGATTTCTCGGAGAGCGACTGTTCCTGGCCTGTATCTATGTGGTTTCTTGACTCCACCGGTTGCAGGTGCGCTCTTACGGGCGGCCTTGGTGGCAAGTTGTTTTCTTGGAGCTTTACCTCCGGTGGATTTACGTGCAGTTTGCTTTGTTCGTGCCATGATTATTAGCTCTGTGGACGATTTGCTACAGAAAGAATACTTGAAAATTTCGGTGAATGTGTTTTTGTGCTTGCCGGGAGGATTGAAATCACGGTGACGATTGGATCACCACTTACATAAAGCTGGCGTTGATTGGTCCGCATATCTTAAATCTGATTGGACTGATTTGTAAGGGACTTTGACAGTTTTCAATCCATTTTTTACTGAAAAACTGCTCAACCCAAGCTGACAGTAAAAATGCCCCCTTTTTTCATTCATAATTACAGTTTCTGATCATCCCTCATAGCTCAACAATAGTAAATTAGTGTCACGGTTTCAATATGATAAATCTGAAGAAGAAAAATAATAATAATGAAAAAAGGTCAAAATACATGCAGAAACATTAAGGAAAGGAACGAAAAATAAAAACAGGAAAAAATAAAAATAAAATGCAGTTATAACACAAACAAAGCGAAATAAAAATAAAAAAACAGAAACAAATGGAATTACACATTCCCGACATGACATTGTGCGGATCGGCTGAGTTTCTTTATTGTTGTATTATGTCATATTTATGTATATTTAATATAAAAAAAGAAGATGTGGTATGATTTTCATTTGGGCTGGGCACATTTGTCACATTGTCTGATTGTCGGTGTGCTTACATCAATTCCACATCTTTAATACACAAACAATAACTAAATAAAGACAGAAAGACAGAGAGAGAGATGCTGAAAAAAATGGAAAAAGGAAAAGAATGGAAAGTACATATCATATATAAAAGTGTTGACGAAAGAGATAATGTTAACAAAAACTATAAATAATTATAATAATAAAAAAAAACCACACACCTTCTCAGATGAATCTAAGCATGCTCGCATCAATAACCAAGAGAGAGAAAGAAGAGAGCAGACTAGTATTAAATATAAATACTATCAGTGGTTTTTTTTCCCCCCGACAAACATTATATGATTTAACTGAGCTACTTGTGGGTTCAAAGAGTCAGAAAGTACGACAATAAATGTTCTGATGAAGAAGACTGAAAAAGTTACTAGACTTAGTGTTATGCTATAAGAACTGTACTTAAATGGGATGCGTTAGAGAGAGAAGAAAAGAAGAATCACGGAAGAAGGGACATTTATATTTTAGACATTTTTTATTTGTTATGTAGTAGAATATATTTTTTTCAATTATGTATGGGGAATAAAGTATTACTAAGATGTACAACAATTTTAGACTCTTTTTGAAAAATATTGGTGGCCCTGAAAAGGGCCGTTGTTAAGTGAGTAATCCGATATATCCACTTTTTACTTGGCAGCTTTCTGGGTCTTCTTTGGCAGAAGTACAGCCTGGATGTTTGGTAAAACACCTCCCTGGGCAATGGTGACACCAGACAAGAGTTTGTTCAACTCTTCGTCGTTTCTGATGGCCAACTGGAGATGACGGGGAATGATTCTGCTCTTCTTGTTGTCACGAGCGGCGTTTCCTGCCAACTCCAATACTTCAGCTGCTAAGTATTCTAAGACAGCTGCGAGGTACACTGGTGCACCGGCACCAACTCTCTCGGCATAGTTTCCTTTCCTCAAAAGTCTGTGGATACGACCGACTGGGAACTGAAGTCCGGCACGGGATGACCTAGACTTTGCCTTTGCTTTTGCTTTTCCTCCTTTTCCTCGTCCTGACATTTTGTACTATTTGGTTGATCGACACTGAGTAAAGTGATACAATTTTTCTTCAAAATTTAGCTTATATACCCACTAAACGGATTGAACGATGTTTTTATTATACACCAATCAGAACGAAGCTCTCTGCGAGCAGTTAGGCTACCGAACATTCAACATGTTATGGGTGCTCTCTCCGAGGTTCGCGTTTAATAAAATCTTTCAATCCGTTTTGCCCAGTATATAAACAAATTGAAAATAATTTTTCACCATTACTTATTTGATTATCAAACCAGTAACATGCCACCCAAAGTAGGAACTAAAGGAGCCAAGAAGGCCGTCACCAAGGCAAAGACTGCCAGACCCGGCGGTGATAAGAAAAGGAGGAGGAAGAGACGTGAATCCTATGCTATCTACATCTACAAAGTCTTGAGACAAGTTCACCCCGACACCGGAGTGTCCTCAAAGGCAATGTCCATCATGAACAGCTTCGTCAACGATATCTTCGAGAGAATCGCAGCAGAGGCTTCCCGATTGGCACACTACAACAAAAGATCTACCATCACATCCCGGGAGATCCAGACCGCTGTCCGTCTTCTCTTACCCGGAGAATTGGCCAAGCACGCTGTCAGTGAAGGTACCAAAGCCGTCACTAAATACACCAGCAGCAAGTAAACAGTCTGAAGTTTATAACTTCACAAACGGCCCTTTTCAGGGCCACCAACATTTTTCAAAAAGAATTTACATTTGTTGTACATCAATGTCAAACTTCTAAACAAAGCTATAAATCCCAACCCCAGCTATAACCACTTTCAAACTATTTCAATAGTATATGGTTACTTTTCTCTTCTTTCTATCTGTATAACAAATATACGTGTATTTCACTCATTCTGTAGCATTTAATTTGTCTGTCAAAACTACAAAGCGTAAATACATAAATCATGAAGAACAAAACAGTGCTTTCATTCCAATTAATAGAGTTGATAAATTTACGATTTCTTTTGCTTTTCGAGAGAAAAAAAATATTGCGAGAATTATTTTACACGGAAACAAGAACATTACCTAATCTTAAACCACGCAAAAAAAACCTCTATAATTGAATATAACAGAATCTACAGATTTTGTGTGTAAAAGTCCGTGCATTTTGTTTTGAAATTTTCTCTCTTCATGTAGGCAAATGCACGGACTTGATCTTTGAACGTATTCATAAACCTTCAGAAATATAAATTCTCAAATAAATACAAGAGTAAGAGTAAGGAAGTTAATTAAAAAGAAAGCCAGATATTTAAAAAAAAAAAGGGGGGGGGGGGGGGTATAACGAGAGAGAGAAAATAGTTGCGGATCAGGATCAGGGAAAACAAGAAAAACGGTTGAAAAATTCATGAACATTAGAGAAAAGAATAGAAGTGGGAGCAAGCTTTGATTTCAAGATTTTGTTTAAAACGATGTACAACAAATCTAAGATTCTTTTTGAAAAATGTTGGTGGCCCTGAAAAGGGCCGTTGTTGATATTAGCTGGGTGGCTGTTTAACCTCCGAATCCGTACAAGGTACGTCCTTGACGTTTCAAAGCGTAGACAACATCCATGGCAGTGACAGTCTTCCTCTTGGCGTGCTCTGTGTATGTGACAGCATCACGGATGACATTTTCCAAGAAAACTTTAAGGACACCACGGGTTTCCTCATAGATGAGTCCAGATATACGTTTTACTCCACCTCTTCTTGCTAAACGACGGATGGCTGGCTTGGTGATACCTTGGATGTTATCACGCAACACCTTCCTGTGACGCTTGGCGCCTCCTTTTCCTAGACCTTTACCTCCTTTTCCTCTACCTGACATGTTTAACTATTTGTGGTGATTAGTTAAATAATACTTTCCGTCTAACAGCGACTCTTTATATATCACCAACGCGGCCGTAAAAGAAGTATCACACATTTTCAGTTAACTGTTGTCTGATTGGCTTACGTTGTTTTATTCCGGGAGGTAACTCTGTACTGCCTTAAACTGTGTACACTTTCAATCCACTTTTTCATTCTAGGTCTGAAAAATATAATAATTCATATCAGACAGTAAATTTTTAAGAAAAAACTATTATTTCAATCGGAATAAAAATGACTGAAGGAGACAAAAAAAGTTCCAAAATGTTGAAAAGTTTTCATTTTAAGATAGAATAGTATGATAAATAAATGATAAATGAAAATCACTTTAGACAGTCAAAATTATAAAGATAATTATTTGCTTTCTCTGAACAGACATTTTCATTCAATGACAATACACATTTCAACTTAATGGAATGGAATTTAGTTGGGGAAAAAATAAACCTCACAGACATATCTAGGAATACTGGTTATCTATTTGTCTATTTGATGTATCCAGAAATTGGATACATCACAGGATTTTACATGCTTGCAGTTTTCTACCTGTCTTTCATAACTCAACATCATCTGTCAAAGCTGTGCTTGCCATCCATCAACGATCTGCTGCAGGTACTTCAGATCATAAATGGGAGAATGTATGAATAAAACTGTTACTGTTATTACTATTAAAGATTTTTTTTTCTAGGTATTACAGTGAAGAAAAGAGATGCCCCTGACTGCGGGTAAAACTTCTTATGTGTGCATCTTCCTTTCAATTTTATTTTTAAACGCCATTCTATATTTATCCACAGTATGACGATGACAATTTCATCAGCCAATCCAATAAAAATGTTAATGCGCACACATGTACTTACTATTCTGAAGACTTCTTTTAGCCAGAAAAGTTTATAATAAGTCTGAAAACCACTTTTTATCATATAAAAAAGCTTATAAGTGCAAGATATATGCTTACATGGACTTCCTACATTGAAATTTTGTGGGGACTACTTGGACCCGTACCGAAATTATATTAATTTAAATAGAAATTTCATGATTTTGTTAACTAGCAGCAAGACAAGACTCTAAAGTGGACAAAATATATTACTACATACATGATAAAAAAATTCTTTACAATTCTGACTGAAAAAGAGCTCTAAATTTTTGATAAAAGTACCCTGTAATATCAGCTTTTCTAAAAGAAATATTCAAATTAATGAATTATACAAGATATTTAAACTCTAACTTAAAAAAAAAGGTTATATTTTGGCCAGTTGGTGGTTCTCTTTCTTTGGTCTAGACTACTGGTGTAAATAATACATCAAAAGAAGACAAGACAAAACAAGCGAAGAAAAGAAAAGAACAGAAGTACAGATAGAAACATTTATATGTTGATCTTTTTTTATATAATGTACTATTTAATATTCTACACACAAGGACATACATGTACCATGATAAACAAACACCCCCCTTTTTTTTGTGATGAGACTTGTGTGTATATATATATCATAAAATTTATTTTTTGTCTATGTATTGCTTTGCATATAGATGGATTCAACAAGAAGAAATAAAAGAGAGAGAGAGAGATGGGGAAAAGAGGGGTTCGGCTATGTTTCTAATTTTCATGTACAACAATTTATAGATTCTTTTTGAAAAATATTGGTGGCCCTGAAAAGGGCCGTTATGTTTTGGTGAAAAAATCACACTTCTTAAGCACGTTCTCCACGGATTCTTCGGGCCAATTGGATATCCTTTGGCATGATGGTTACTCTCTTGGCGTGGATTGCGCACAAGTTGGTATCCTCGAAGAGACCGACCAAGTAGGCTTCGCTGGCTTCCTGTAGGGCCATGACGGCTGAACTCTGGAATCGGAGATCAGTTTTGAAGTCCTGGGCGATTTCACGGACTAATCTCTGGAAGGGGAGTTTCCTGATGAGGAGCTCTGTGCTCTTCTGGTATCTCCTGATTTCTCGGAGAGCGACTGTTCCTGGCCTGTATCTATGTGGTTTCTTGACTCCACCGGTTGCAGGTGCGCTCTTACGGGCGGCCTTGGTGGCAAGTTGTTTTCTTGGAGCTTTACCTCCGGTGGATTTACGTGCAGTTTGCTTTGTTCGTGCCATGATTATTAGCTCTGTGGACGATTTGCTACAGAAAGAATACTTGAAAATTTCGGTGAATGTGTTTTTGTGCTTGCCGGGAGGATTGAAATCACGGTGACGATTGGATCACCACTTACATAAAGCTGGCGTTGATTGGTCCGCATATCTTAAATCTGATTGGACTGATTTGTAAGGGACTTTGACAGTTTTCAATCCATTTTTTACTGAAAAACTGCTCAACCCAAGCTGACAGTAAAAATGCCCCCTTTTTTCATTCATAATTACAGTTTCTGATCATCCCTCATAGCTCAACAATAGTAAATTAGTGTCACGGTTTCAATATGATAAATCTGAAGAAGAAAAATAATAATAATGAAAAAAGGTCAAAATACATGCAGAAACATTAAGGAAAGGAACGAAAAATAAAAACAGGAAAAAATAAAAATAAAATGCAGTTATAACACAAACAAAGCGAAATAAAAATAAAAAAACAGAAACAAATGGAATTACACATTCCCGACATGACATTGTGCGGATCGGCTGAGTTTCTTTATTGTTGTATTATGTCATATTTATGTATATTTAATATAAAAAAAGAAGATGTGGTATGATTTTCATTTGGGCTGGGCACATTTGTCACATTGTCTGATTGTCGGTGTGCTTACATCAATTCCACATCTTTAATACACAAACAATAACTAAATAAAGACAGAAAGACAGAGAGAGAGATGCTGAAAAAAATGGAAAAAGGAAAAGAATGGAAAGTACATATCATATATAAAAGTGTTGACGAAAGAGATAATGTTAACAAAAACTATAAATAATTATAATAATAAAAAAAAACCACACACCTTCTCAGATGAATCTAAGCATGCTCGCATCAATAACCAAGAGAGAGAAAGAAGAGAGCAGACTAGTATTAAATATAAATACTATCAGTGGTTTTTTTTCCCCCCGACAAACATTATATGATTTAACTGAGCTACTTGTGGGTTCAAAGAGTCAGAAAGTACGACAATAAATGTTCTGATGAAGAAGACTGAAAAAGTTACTAGACTTAGTGTTATGCTATAAGAACTGTACTTAAATGGGATGCGTTAGAGAGAGAAGAAAAGAAGAATCACGGAAGAAGGGACATTTATATTTTAGACATTTTTTATTTGTTATGTAGTAGAATATATTTTTTTCAATTATGTATGGGGAATAAAGTATTACTAAGATGTACAACAATTTTAGACTCTTTTTGAAAAATATTGGTGGCCCTGAAAAGGGCCGTTGTTAAGTGAGTAATCCGATATATCCACTTTTTACTTGGCAGCTTTCTGGGTCTTCTTTGGCAGAAGTACAGCCTGGATGTTTGGTAAAACACCTCCCTGGGCAATGGTGACACCAGACAAGAGTTTGTTCAACTCTTCGTCGTTTCTGATGGCCAACTGGAGATGACGGGGAATGATTCTGCTCTTCTTGTTGTCACGAGCGGCGTTTCCTGCCAACTCCAATACTTCAGCTGCTAAGTATTCTAAGACAGCTGCGAGGTACACTGGTGCACCGGCACCAACTCTCTCGGCATAGTTTCCTTTCCTCAAAAGTCTGTGGATACGACCGACTGGGAACTGAAGTCCGGCACGGGATGACCTAGACTTTGCCTTTGCTTTTGCTTTTCCTCCTTTTCCTCGTCCTGACATTTTGTACTATTTGGTTGATCGACACTGAGTAAAGTGATACAATTTTTCTTCAAAATTTAGCTTATATACCCACTAAACGGATTGAACGATGTTTTTATTATACACCAATCAGAACGAAGCTCTCTGCGAGCAGTTAGGCTACCGAACATTCAACATGTTATGGGTGCTCTCTCCGAGGTTCGCGTTTAATAAAATCTTTCAATCCGTTTTGCCCAGTATATAAACAAATTGAAAATAATTTTTCACCATTACTTATTTGATTATCAAACCAGTAACATGCCACCCAAAGTAGGAACTAAAGGAGCCAAGAAGGCCGTCACCAAGGCAAAGACTGCCAGACCCGGCGGTGATAAGAAAAGGAGGAGGAAGAGACGTGAATCCTATGCTATCTACATCTACAAAGTCTTGAGACAAGTTCACCCCGACACCGGAGTGTCCTCAAAGGCAATGTCCATCATGAACAGCTTCGTCAACGATATCTTCGAGAGAATCGCAGCAGAGGCTTCCCGATTGGCACACTACAACAAAAGATCTACCATCACATCCCGGGAGATCCAGACCGCTGTCCGTCTTCTCTTACCCGGAGAATTGGCCAAGCACGCTGTCAGTGAAGGTACCAAAGCCGTCACTAAATACACCAGCAGCAAGTAAACAGTCTGAAGTTTATAACTTCACAAACGGCCCTTTTCAGGGCCACCAACATTTTTCAAAAAGAATTTACATTTGTTGTACATCAATGTCAAACTTCTAAACAAAGCTATAAATCCCAACCCCAGCTATAACCACTTTCAAACTATTTCAATAGTATATGGTTACTTTTCTCTTCTTTCTATCTGTATAACAAATATACGTGTATTTCACTCATTCTGTAGCATTTAATTTGTCTGTCAAAACTACAAAGCGTAAATACATAAATCATGAAGAACAAAACAGTGCTTTCATTCCAATTAATAGAGTTGATAAATTTACGATTTCTTTTGCTTTTCGAGAGAAAAAAAATATTGCGAGAATTATTTTACACGGAAACAAGAACATTACCTAATCTTAAACCACGCAAAAAAAACCTCTATAATTGAATATAACAGAATCTACAGATTTTGTGTGTAAAAGTCCGTGCATTTTGTTTTGAAATTTTCTCTTCATGTAGGCAAATGCACGGACTTGATCTTTGAACGTATTCATAAACCTTCAGAAATATAAATTCTCAAATAAATACAAGAGTAAGAGTAAGGAAGTTAATTAAAAAGAAAGCCAGATATTTAAAAAAAAAAAGGGGGGGGGGGGGGGTATAACGAGAGAGAGAAAATAGTTGCGGATCAGGATCAGGGAAAACAAGAAAAACGGTTGAAAAATTCATGAACATTAGAGAAAAGAATAGAAGTGGGAGCAAGCTTTGATTTCAAGATTTTGTTTAAAACGATGTACAACAAATCTAAGATTCTTTTTGAAAAATGTTGGTGGCCCTGAAAAGGGCCGTTGTTGATATTAGCTGGGTGGCTGTTTAACCTCCGAATCCGTACAAGGTACGTCCTTGACGTTTCAAAGCGTAGACAACATCCATGGCAGTGACAGTCTTCCTCTTGGCGTGCTCTGTGTATGTGACAGCATCACGGATGACATTTTCCAAGAAAACTTTAAGGACACCACGGGTTTCCTCATAGATGAGTCCAGATATACGTTTTACTCCACCTCTTCTTGCTAAACGACGGATGGCTGGCTTGGTGATACCTTGGATGTTATCACGCAACACCTTCCTGTGACGCTTGGCGCCTCCTTTTCCTAGACCTTTACCTCCTTTTCCTCTACCTGACATGTTTAACTATTTGTGGTGATTAGTTAAATAATACTTTCCGTCTAACAGCGACTCTTTATATATCACCAACGCGGCCGTAAAAGAAGTATCACACATTTTCAGTTAACTGTTGTCTGATTGGCTTACGTTGTTTTATTCCGGGAGGTAACTCTGTACTGCCTTAAACTGTGTACACTTTCAATCCACTTTTTCATTCTAGGTCTGAAAAATATAATAATTCATATCAGACAGTAAATTTTTAAGAAAAAACTATTATTTCAATCGGAATAAAAATGACTGAAGGAGACAAAAAAAGTTCCAAAATGTTGAAAAGTTTTCATTTTAAGATAGAATAGTATGATAAATAAATGATAAATGAAAATCACTTTAGACAGTCAAAATTATAAAGATAATTATTTGCTTTCTCTGAACAGACATTTTCATTCAATGACAATACACATTTCAACTTAATGGAATGGAATTTAGTTGGGGAAAAAATAAACCTCACAGACATATCTAGGAATACTGGTTATCTATTTGTCTATTTGATGTATCCAGAAATTGGATACATCACAGGATTTTACATGCTTGCAGTTTTCTACCTGTCTTTCATAACTCAACATCATCTGTCAAAGCTGTGCTTGCCATCCATCAACGATCTGCTGCAGGTACTTCAGATCATAAATGGGAGAATGTATGAATAAAACTGTTACTGTTATTACTATTAAAGATTTTTTTTTCTAGGTATTACAGTGAAGAAAAGAGATGCCCCTGACTGCGGGTAAAACTTCTTATGTGTGCATCTTCCTTTCAATTTTATTTTTAAACGCCATTCTATATTTATCCACAGTATGACGATGACAATTTCATCAGCCAATCCAATAAAAATGTTAATGCGCACACATGTACTTACTATTCTGAAGACTTCTTTTAGCCAGAAAAGTTTATAATAAGTCTGAAAACCACTTTTTATCATATAAAAAAGCTTATAAGTGCAAGATATATGCTTACATGGACTTCCTACATTGAAATTTTGTGGGGACTACTTGGACCCGTACCGAAATTATATTAATTTAAATAGAAATTTCATGATTTTGTTAACTAGCAGCAAGACAAGACTCTAAAGTGGACAAAATATATTACTACATACATGATAAAAAAATTCTTTACAATTCTGACTGAAAAAGAGCTCTAAATTTTTGATAAAAGTACCCTGTAATATCAGCTTTTCTAAAAGAAATATTCAAATTAATGAATTATACAAGATATTTAAACTCTAACTTAAAAAAAAAGGTTATATTTTGGCCAGTTGGTGGTTCTCTTTCTTTGGTCTAGACTACTGGTGTAAATAATACATCAAAAGAAGACAAGACAAAACAAGCGAAGAAAAGAAAAGAACAGAAGTACAGATAGAAACATTTATATGTTGATCTTTTTTTATATAATGTACTATTTAATATTCTACACACAAGGACATACATGTACCATGATAAACAAACACCCCCCTTTTTTTTGTGATGAGACTTGTGTGTATATATATATCATAAAATTTATTTTTTGTCTATGTATTGCTTTGCATATAGATGGATTCAACAAGAAGAAATAAAAGAGAGAGAGAGAGATGGGGAAAAGAGGGGTTCGGCTATGTTTCTAATTTTCATGTACAACAATTTATAGATTCTTTTTGAAAAATATTGGTGGCCCTGAAAAGGGCCGTTATGTTTTGGTGAAAAAATCACACTTCTTAAGCACGTTCTCCACGGATTCTTCGGGCCAATTGGATATCCTTTGGCATGATGGTTACTCTCTTGGCGTGGATTGCGCACAAGTTGGTATCCTCGAAGAGACCGACCAAGTAGGCTTCGCTGGCTTCCTGTAGGGCCATGACGGCTGAACTCTGGAATCGGAGATCAGTTTTGAAGTCCTGGGCGATTTCACGGACTAATCTCTGGAAGGGGAGTTTCCTGATGAGGAGCTCTGTGCTCTTCTGGTATCTCCTGATTTCTCGGAGAGCGACTGTTCCTGGCCTGTATCTATGTGGTTTCTTGACTCCACCGGTTGCAGGTGCGCTCTTACGGGCGGCCTTGGTGGCAAGTTGTTTTCTTGGAGCTTTACCTCCGGTGGATTTACGTGCAGTTTGCTTTGTTCGTGCCATGATTATTAGCTCTGTGGACGATTTGCTACAGAAAGAATACTTGAAAATTTCGGTGAATGTGTTTTTGTGCTTGCCGGGAGGATTGAAATCACGGTGACGATTGGATCACCACTTACATAAAGCTGGCGTTGATTGGTCCGCATATCTTAAATCTGATTGGACTGATTTGTAAGGGACTTTGACAGTTTTCAATCCATTTTTTACTGAAAAACTGCTCAACCCAAGCTGACAGTAAAAATGCCCCCTTTTTTCATTCATAATTACAGTTTCTGATCATCCCTCATAGCTCAACAATAGTAAATTAGTGTCACGGTTTCAATATGATAAATCTGAAGAAGAAAAATAATAATAATGAAAAAAGGTCAAAATACATGCAGAAACATTAAGGAAAGGAACGAAAAATAAAAACAGGAAAAAATAAAAATAAAATGCAGTTATAACACAAACAAAGCGAAATAAAAATAAAAAAACAGAAACAAATGGAATTACACATTCCCGACATGACATTGTGCGGATCGGCTGAGTTTCTTTATTGTTGTATTATGTCATATTTATGTATATTTAATATAAAAAAAGAAGATGTGGTATGATTTTCATTTGGGCTGGGCACATTTGTCACATTGTCTGATTGTCGGTGTGCTTACATCAATTCCACATCTTTAATACACAAACAATAACTAAATAAAGACAGAAAGACAGAGAGAGAGATGCTGAAAAAAATGGAAAAAGGAAAAGAATGGAAAGTACATATCATATATAAAAGTGTTGACGAAAGAGATAATGTTAACAAAAACTATAAATAATTATAATAATAAAAAAAAACCACACACCTTCTCAGATGAATCTAAGCATGCTCGCATCAATAACCAAGAGAGAGAAAGAAGAGAGCAGACTAGTATTAAATATAAATACTATCAGTGGTTTTTTTTCCCCCCGACAAACATTATATGATTTAACTGAGCTACTTGTGGGTTCAAAGAGTCAGAAAGTACGACAATAAATGTTCTGATGAAGAAGACTGAAAAAGTTACTAGACTTAGTGTTATGCTATAAGAACTGTACTTAAATGGGATGCGTTAGAGAGAGAAGAAAAGAAGAATCACGGAAGAAGGGACATTTATATTTTAGACATTTTTTATTTGTTATGTAGTAGAATATATTTTTTTCAATTATGTATGGGGAATAAAGTATTACTAAGATGTACAACAATTTTAGACTCTTTTTGAAAAATATTGGTGGCCCTGAAAAGGGCCGTTGTTAAGTGAGTAATCCGATATATCCACTTTTTACTTGGCAGCTTTCTGGGTCTTCTTTGGCAGAAGTACAGCCTGGATGTTTGGTAAAACACCTCCCTGGGCAATGGTGACACCAGACAAGAGTTTGTTCAACTCTTCGTCGTTTCTGATGGCCAACTGGAGATGACGGGGAATGATTCTGCTCTTCTTGTTGTCACGAGCGGCGTTTCCTGCCAACTCCAATACTTCAGCTGCTAAGTATTCTAAGACAGCTGCGAGGTACACTGGTGCACCGGCACCAACTCTCTCGGCATAGTTTCCTTTCCTCAAAAGTCTGTGGATACGACCGACTGGGAACTGAAGTCCGGCACGGGATGACCTAGACTTTGCCTTTGCTTTTGCTTTTCCTCCTTTTCCTCGTCCTGACATTTTGTACTATTTGGTTGATCGACACTGAGTAAAGTGATACAATTTTTCTTCAAAATTTAGCTTATATACCCACTAAACGGATTGAACGATGTTTTTATTATACACCAATCAGAACGAAGCTCTCTGCGAGCAGTTAGGCTACCGAACATTCAACATGTTATGGGTGCTCTCTCCGAGGTTCGCGTTTAATAAAATCTTTCAATCCGTTTTGCCCAGTATATAAACAAATTGAAAATAATTTTTCACCATTACTTATTTGATTATCAAACCAGTAACATGCCACCCAAAGTAGGAACTAAAGGAGCCAAGAAGGCCGTCACCAAGGCAAAGACTGCCAGACCCGGCGGTGATAAGAAAAGGAGGAGGAAGAGACGTGAATCCTATGCTATCTACATCTACAAAGTCTTGAGACAAGTTCACCCCGACACCGGAGTGTCCTCAAAGGCAATGTCCATCATGAACAGCTTCGTCAACGATATCTTCGAGAGAATCGCAGCAGAGGCTTCCCGATTGGCACACTACAACAAAAGATCTACCATCACATCCCGGGAGATCCAGACCGCTGTCCGTCTTCTCTTACCCGGAGAATTGGCCAAGCACGCTGTCAGTGAAGGTACCAAAGCCGTCACTAAATACACCAGCAGCAAGTAAACAGTCTGAAGTTTATAACTTCACAAACGGCCCTTTTCAGGGCCACCAACATTTTTCAAAAAGAATTTACATTTGTTGTACATCAATGTCAAACTTCTAAACAAAGCTATAAATCCCAACCCCAGCTATAACCACTTTCAAACTATTTCAATAGTATATGGTTACTTTTCTCTTCTTTCTATCTGTATAACAAATATACGTGTATTTCACTCATTCTGTAGCATTTAATTTGTCTGTCAAAACTACAAAGCGTAAATACATAAATCATGAAGAACAAAACAGTGCTTTCATTCCAATTAATAGAGTTGATAAATTTACGATTTCTTTTGCTTTTCGAGAGAAAAAAAATATTGCGAGAATTATTTTACACGGAAACAAGAACATTACCTAATCTTAAACCACGCAAAAAAAACCTCTATAATTGAATATAACAGAATCTACAGATTTTGTGTGTAAAAGTCCGTGCATTTTGTTTTGAAATTTTCTCTCTTCATGTAGGCAAATGCACGGACTTGATCTTTGAACGTATTCATAAACCTTCAGAAATATAAATTCTCAAATAAATACAAGAGTAAGAGTAAGGAAGTTAATTAAAAAGAAAGCCAGATATTTAAAAAAAAAAAGGGGGGGGGGGGGGGTATAACGAGAGAGAGAAAATAGTTGCGGATCAGGATCAGGGAAAACAAGAAAAACGGTTGAAAAATTCATGAACATTAGAGAAAAGAATAGAAGTGGGAGCAAGCTTTGATTTCAAGATTTTGTTTAAAACGATGTACAACAAATCTAAGATTCTTTTTGAAAAATGTTGGTGGCCCTGAAAAGGGCCGTTGTTGATATTAGCTGGGTGGCTGTTTAACCTCCGAATCCGTACAAGGTACGTCCTTGACGTTTCAAAGCGTAGACAACATCCATGGCAGTGACAGTCTTCCTCTTGGCGTGCTCTGTGTATGTGACAGCATCACGGATGACATTTTCCAAGAAAACTTTAAGGACACCACGGGTTTCCTCATAGATGAGTCCAGATATACGTTTTACTCCACCTCTTCTTGCTAAACGACGGATGGCTGGCTTGGTGATACCTTGGATGTTATCACGCAACACCTTCCTGTGACGCTTGGCGCCTCCTTTTCCTAGACCTTTACCTCCTTTTCCTCTACCTGACATGTTTAACTATTTGTGGTGATTAGTTAAATAATACTTTCCGTCTAACAGCGACTCTTTATATATCACCAACGCGGCCGTAAAAGAAGTATCACACATTTTCAGTTAACTGTTGTCTGATTGGCTTACGTTGTTTTATTCCGGGAGGTAACTCTGTACTGCCTTAAACTGTGTACACTTTCAATCCACTTTTTCATTCTAGGTCTGAAAAATATAATAATTCATATCAGACAGTAAATTTTTAAGAAAAAACTATTATTTCAATCGGAATAAAAATGACTGAAGGAGACAAAAAAAGTTCCAAAATGTTGAAAAGTTTTCATTTTAAGATAGAATAGTATGATAAATAAATGATAAATGAAAATCACTTTAGACAGTCAAAATTATAAAGATAATTATTTGCTTTCTCTGAACAGACATTTTCATTCAATGACAATACACATTTCAACTTAATGGAATGGAATTTAGTTGGGGAAAAAATAAACCTCACAGACATATCTAGGAATACTGGTTATCTATTTGTCTATTTGATGTATCCAGAAATTGGATACATCACAGGATTTTACATGCTTGCAGTTTTCTACCTGTCTTTCATAACTCAACATCATCTGTCAAAGCTGTGCTTGCCATCCATCAACGATCTGCTGCAGGTACTTCAGATCATAAATGGGAGAATGTATGAATAAAACTGTTACTGTTATTACTATTAAAGATTTTTTTTTCTAGGTATTACAGTGAAGAAAAGAGATGCCCCTGACTGCGGGTAAAACTTCTTATGTGTGCATCTTCCTTTCAATTTTATTTTTAAACGCCATTCTATATTTATCCACAGTATGACGATGACAATTTCATCAGCCAATCCAATAAAAATGTTAATGCGCACACATGTACTTACTATTCTGAAGACTTCTTTTAGCCAGAAAAGTTTATAATAAGTCTGAAAACCACTTTTTATCATATAAAAAAGCTTATAAGTGCAAGATATATGCTTACATGGACTTCCTACATTGAAATTTTGTGGGGACTACTTGGACCCGTACCGAAATTATATTAATTTAAATAGAAATTTCATGATTTTGTTAACTAGCAGCAAGACAAGACTCTAAAGTGGACAAAATATATTACTACATACATGATAAAAAAATTCTTTACAATTCTGACTGAAAAAGAGCTCTAAATTTTTGATAAAAGTACCCTGTAATATCAGCTTTTCTAAAAGAAATATTCAAATTAATGAATTATACAAGATATTTAAACTCTAACTTAAAAAAAAAAGGTTATATTTTGGCCAGTTGGTGGTTCTCTTTCTTTGGTCTAGACTACTGGTGTAAATAATACATCAAAAGAAGACAAGACAAAACAAGCGAAGAAAAGAAAAGAACAGAAGTACAGATAGAAACATTTATATGTTGATCTTTTTTTATATAATGTACTATTTAATATTCTACACACAAGGACATACATGTACCATGATAAACAAACACCCCCCTTTTTTTTGTGATGAGACTTGTGTGTATATATATATCATAAAATTTATTTTTTGTCTATGTATTGCTTTGCATATAGATGGATTCAACAAGAAGAAATAAAAGAGAGAGAGAGAGATGGGGAAAAGAGGGGTTCGGCTATGTTTCTAATTTTCATGTACAACAATTTATAGATTCTTTTTGAAAAATATTGGTGGCCCTGAAAAGGGCCGTTATGTTTTGGTGAAAAAATCACACTTCTTAAGCACGTTCTCCACGGATTCTTCGGGCCAATTGGATATCCTTTGGCATGATGGTTACTCTCTTGGCGTGGATTGCGCACAAGTTGGTATCCTCGAAGAGACCGACCAAGTAGGCTTCGCTGGCTTCCTGTAGGGCCATGACGGCTGAACTCTGGAATCGGAGATCAGTTTTGAAGTCCTGGGCGATTTCACGGACTAATCTCTGGAAGGGGAGTTTCCTGATGAGGAGCTCTGTGCTCTTCTGGTATCTCCTGATTTCTCGGAGAGCGACTGTTCCTGGCCTGTATCTATGTGGTTTCTTGACTCCACCGGTTGCAGGTGCGCTCTTACGGGCGGCCTTGGTGGCAAGTTGTTTTCTTGGAGCTTTACCTCCGGTGGATTTACGTGCAGTTTGCTTTGTTCGTGCCCATGATTATTAGCTCTGTGGACGATTTGCTACAGAAAGAATACTTGAAAATTTCGGTGAATGTGTTTTTGTGCTTGCCGGGAGGATTGAAATCACGGTGACGATTGGATCACCACTTACATAAAGCTGGCGTTGATTGGTCCGCATATCTTAAATCTGATTGGACTGATTTGTAAGGGACTTTGACAGTTTTCAATCCATTTTTTACTGAAAAACTGCTCAACCCAAGCTGACAGTAAAAATGCCCCCTTTTTTCATTCATAATTACAGTTTCTGATCATCCCTCATAGCTCAACAATAGTAAATTAGTGTCACGGTTTCAATATGATAAATCTGAAGAAGAAAAATAATAATAATGAAAAAAGGTCAAAATACATGCAGAAACATTAAGGAAAGGAACGAAAAATAAAAACAGGAAAAAATAAAAATAAAATGCAGTTATAACACAAACAAAGCGAAATAAAAATAAAAAAACAGAAACAAATGGAATTACACATTCCCGACATGACATTGTGCGGATCGGCTGAGTTTCTTTATTGTTGTATTATGTCATATTTATGTATATTTAATATAAAAAAAGAAGATGTGGTATGATTTTCATTTGGGCTGGGCACATTTGTCACATTGTCTGATTGTCGGTGTGCTTACATCAATTCCACATCTTTAATACACAAACAATAACTAAATAAAGACAGAAAGACAGAGAGAGAGATGCTGAAAAAAATGGAAAAAGGAAAAGAATGGAAAGTACATATCATATATAAAAGTGTTGACGAAAGAGATAATGTTAACAAAAACTATAAATAATTATAATAATAAAAAAAAACCACACACCTTCTCAGATGAATCTAAGCATGCTCGCATCAATAACCAAGAGAGAGAAAGAAGAGAGCAGACTAGTATTAAATATAAATACTATCAGTGGTTTTTTTTCCCCCCGACAAACATTATATGATTTAACTGAGCTACTTGTGGGTTCAAAGAGTCAGAAAGTACGACAATAAATGTTCTGATGAAGAAGACTGAAAAAGTTACTAGACTTAGTGTTATGCTATAAGAACTGTACTTAAATGGGATGCGTTAGAGAGAGAAGAAAAGAAGAATCACGGAAGAAGGGACATTTATATTTTAGACATTTTTTATTTGTTATGTAGTAGAATATATTTTTTTCAATTATGTATGGGGAATAAAGTATTACTAAGATGTACAACAATTTTAGACTCTTTTTGAAAAATATTGGTGGCCCTGAAAAGGGCCGTTGTTAAGTGAGTAATCCGATATATCCACTTTTTACTTGGCAGCTTTCTGGGTCTTCTTTGGCAGAAGTACAGCCTGGATGTTTGGTAAAACACCTCCCTGGGCAATGGTGACACCAGACAAGAGTTTGTTCAACTCTTCGTCGTTTCTGATGGCCAACTGGAGATGACGGGGAATGATTCTGCTCTTCTTGTTGTCACGAGCGGCGTTTCCTGCCAACTCCAATACTTCAGCTGCTAAGTATTCTAAGACAGCTGCGAGGTACACTGGTGCACCGGCACCAACTCTCTCGGCATAGTTTCCTTTCCTCAAAAGTCTGTGGATACGACCGACTGGGAACTGAAGTCCGGCACGGGATGACCTAGACTTTGCCTTTGCTTTTGCTTTTCCTCCTTTTCCTCGTCCTGACATTTTGTACTATTTGGTTGATCGACACTGAGTAAAGTGATACAATTTTTCTTCAAAATTTAGCTTATATACCCACTAAACGGATTGAACGATGTTTTTATTATACACCAATCAGAACGAAGCTCTCTGCGAGCAGTTAGGCTACCGAACATTCAACATGTTATGGGTGCTCTCTCCGAGGTTCGCGTTTAATAAAATCTTTCAATCCGTTTTGCCCAGTATATAAACAAATTGAAAATAATTTTTCACCATTACTTATTTGATTATCAAACCAGTAACATGCCACCCAAAGTAGGAACTAAAGGAGCCAAGAAGGCCGTCACCAAGGCAAAGACTGCCAGACCCGGCGGTGATAAGAAAAGGAGGAGGAAGAGACGTGAATCCTATGCTATCTACATCTACAAAGTCTTGAGACAAGTTCACCCCGACACCGGAGTGTCCTCAAAGGCAATGTCCATCATGAACAGCTTCGTCAACGATATCTTCGAGAGAATCGCAGCAGAGGCTTCCCGATTGGCACACTACAACAAAAGATCTACCATCACATCCCGGGAGATCCAGACCGCTGTCCGTCTTCTCTTACCCGGAGAATTGGCCAAGCACGCTGTCAGTGAAGGTACCAAAGCCGTCACTAAATACACCAGCAGCAAGTAAACAGTCTGAAGTTTATAACTTCACAAACGGCCCTTTTCAGGGCCACCAACATTTTTCAAAAAGAATTTACATTTGTTGTACATCAATGTCAAACTTCTAAACAAAGCTATAAATCCCAACCCCAGCTATAACCACTTTCAAACTATTTCAATAGTATATGGTTACTTTTCTCTTCTTTCTATCTGTATAACAAATATACGTGTATTTCACTCATTCTGTAGCATTTAATTTGTCTGTCAAAACTACAAAGCGTAAATACATAAATCATGAAGAACAAAACAGTGCTTTCATTCCAATTAATAGAGTTGATAAATTTACGATTTCTTTTGCTTTTCGAGAGAAAAAAAATATTGCGAGAATTATTTTACACGGAAACAAGAACATTACCTAATCTTAAACCACGCAAAAAAAACCTCTATAATTGAATATAACAGAATCTACAGATTTTGTGTGTAAAAGTCCGTGCATTTTGTTTTGAAATTTTCTCTCTTCATGTAGGCAAATGCACGGACTTGATCTTTGAACGTATTCATAAACCTTCAGAAATATAAATTCTCAAATAAATACAAGAGTAAGAGTAAGGAAGTTAATTAAAAAGAAAGCCAGATATTTAAAAAAAAAAAGGGGGGGGGGGGGGGTATAACGAGAGAGAGAAAATAGTTGCGGATCAGGATCAGGGAAAACAAGAAAAACGGTTGAAAAATTCATGAACATTAGAGAAAAGAATAGAAGTGGGAGCAAGCTTTGATTTCAAGATTTTGTTTAAAACGATGTACAACAAATCTAAGATTCTTTTTGAAAAATGTTGGTGGCCCTGAAAAGGGCCGTTGTTGATATTAGCTGGGTGGCTGTTTAACCTCCGAATCCGTACAAGGTACGTCCTTGACGTTTCAAAGCGTAGACAACATCCATGGCAGTGACAGTCTTCCTCTTGGCGTGCTCTGTGTATGTGACAGCATCACGGATGACATTTTCCAAGAAAACTTTAAGGACACCACGGGTTTCCTCATAGATGAGTCCAGATATACGTTTTACTCCACCTCTTCTTGCTAAACGACGGATGGCTGGCTTGGTGATACCTTGGATGTTATCACGCAACACCTTCCTGTGACGCTTGGCGCCTCCTTTTCCTAGACCTTTACCTCCTTTTCCTCTACCTGACATGTTTAACTATTTGTGGTGATTAGTTAAATAATACTTTCCGTCTAACAGCGACTCTTTATATATCACCACACGCGGCCGTAAAAGAAGTATCACACATTTTCAGTTAACTGTTGTCTGATTGGCTTACGTTGTTTTATTCCGGGAGGTAACTCTGTACTGCCTTAAACTGTGTACACTTTCAATCCACTTTTTCATTCTAGGTCTGAAAAATATAATAATTCATATCAGACAGTAAATTTTTAAGAAAAAACTATTATTTCAATCGGAATAAAAATGACTGAAGGAGACAAAAAAAGTTCCAAAATGTTGAAAAGTTTTCATTTTAAGATAGAATAGTATGATAAATAAATGATAAATGAAAATCACTTTAGACAGTCAAAATTATAAAGATAATTATTTGCTTTCTCTGAACAGACATTTTCATTCAATGACAATACACATTTCAACTTAATGGAATGGAATTTAGTTGGGGAAAAAATAAACCTCACAGACATATCTAGGAATACTGGTTATCTATTTGTCTATTTGATGTATCCAGAAATTGGATACATCACAGGATTTTACATGCTTGCAGTTTTCTACCTGTCTTTCATAACTCAACATCATCTGTCAAAGCTGTGCTTGCCATCCATCAACGATCTGCTGCAGGTACTTCAGATCATAAATGGGAGAATGTATGAATAAA
>NC_086378.1:33759300-33780999 GCF_036588685.1 Mytilus trossulus
ATTTTTTTCAATTATGTATGGGGAATAAAGTATTACTAAGATGTACAACAATTTTAGACTCTTTTTGAAAAATATTGGTGGCCCTGAAAAGGGCCGTTGTTAAGTGAGTAATCCGATATATCCACTTTTTACTTGGCAGCTTTCTGGGTCTTCTTTGGCAGAAGTACAGCCTGGATGTTTGGTAAAACACCTCCCTGGGCAATGGTGACACCAGACAAGAGTTTGTTCAACTCTTCGTCGTTTCTGATGGCCAACTGGAGATGACGGGGAATGATTCTGCTCTTCTTGTTGTCACGAGCGGCGTTTCCTGCCAACTCCAATACTTCAGCTGCTAAGTATTCTAAGACAGCTGCGAGGTACACTGGTGCACCGGCACCAACTCTCTCGCATAGTTTCCTTTCCTCAAAAGTCTGTGGATACGACCGACTGGGAACTGAAGTCCGGCACGGGATGACCTAGACTTTGCCTTTGCTTTTGCTTTTCCTCTTTTCCTCGTCCTGACATTTTGTACTATTTGGTTGATCGACACTGAGTAAAGTGATACAATTTTTCTTCAAAATTTAGCTTATATACCCACTAAACGGATTGAACGATGTTTTTATTATACACCAATCAGAACGAAGCTCTCTGCGAGCAGTTAGGCTACCGAACATTCAACATGTTATGGGTGCTCTCTCCGAGGTTCGCGTTTAATAAAATCTTTCAATCCGTTTTGCCCAGTATATAAACAAATTGAAAATAATTTTTCACCATTACTTATTTGATTATCAAACCAGTAACATGCCACCCAAAGTAGGAACTAAAGGAGCCAAGAAGGCCGTCACCAAGGCAAAGACTGCCAGACCCGGCGGTGATAAGAAAAGGAGGAGGAAGAGACGTGAATCCTATGCTATCTACATCTACAAAGTCTTGAGACAAGTTCACCCCGACACCGGAGTGTCCTCAAAGGCAATGTCCATCATGAACAGCTTCGTCAACGATATCTTCGAGAGAATCGCAGCAGAGGCTTCCCGATTGGCACACTACAACAAAAGATCTACCATCACATCCCGGGAGATCCAGACCGCTGTCCGTCTTCTCTTACCCGGAGAATTGGCCAAGCACGCTGTCAGTGAAGGTACCAAAGCCGTCACTAAATACACCAGCAGCAAGTAAACAGTCTGAAGTTTATAACTTCACAAACGGCCCTTTTCAGGGCCACCAACATTTTTTCAAAAAGAATTTACATTTGTTGTACATCAATGTCAAACTTCTAACAAAGCTATAAATCCCAACCCCAGCTATAACCACTTTCAAACTATTTATATGGTTACTTTTCTCTTCTTTCTATCTGTATAACAAATATACGTGTATTTCACTCATTCTGTAGCATTTAATTTGTCTGTCAAAACTACAAAGCGTAAATACATAAATCATGAAGAACAAAACAGTGCTTTCATTCCAATTAATAGAGTTGATAAATTTACGATTTCTTTTGCTTTTCGAGAGAAAAAAAATATTGCGAGAATTATTTTACACGGAAACAAGAACATTACCTAATCTTAAACCACGCAAAAAAAACCTCTATAATTGAATATAACAGAATCTACAGATTTTGTGTGTAAAAGTCCGTGCATTTTGTTTTGAAATTTTCTCTCTTCATGTAGGCAAATGCACGGACTTGATCTTTGAACGTATTCATAAACCTTCAGAAATATAAATTCTCAAATAAATACAAGAGTAAGAGTAAGGAAGTTAATTAAAAAGAAAGCCAGATATTTAAAAAAAAAAAGGGGGGGGGGGGGGGTATAACGAGAGAGAGAAAATAGTTGCGGATCAGGATCAGGGAAAACAAGAAAAACGGTTGAAAAATTCATGAACATTAGAGAAAAGAATAGAAGTGGGAGCAAGCTTTGATTTCAAGATTTTGTTTAAAACGATGTACAACAAATCTAAGATTCTTTTTGAAAAATGTTGGTGGCCCTGAAAAGGGCCGTTGTTGATATTAGCTGGGTGGCTGTTTAACCTCCGAATCCGTACAAGGTACGTCCTTGACGTTTCAAAGCGTAGACAACATCCATGGCAGTGACAGTCTTCCTCTTGGCGTGCTCTGTGTATGTGACAGCATCACGGATGACATTTTCCAAGAAAACTTTAAGGACACCACGGGTTTCCTCATAGATGAGTCCAGATATACGTTTTACTCCACCTCTTCTTGCTAAACGACGGATGGCTGGCTTGGTGATACCTTGGATGTTATCACGCAACACCTTCCTGTGACGCTTGGCGCCTCCTTTTCCTAGACCTTTACCTCCTTTTCCTCTACCTGACATGTTTAACTATTTGTGGTGATTAGTTAAATAATACTTTCCGTCTAACAGCGACTCTTTATATATCACCAACGCGGCCGTAAAAGAAGTATCACACATTTTCAGTTAACTGTTGTCTGATTGGCTTACGTTGTTTTATTCCGGGAGGTAACTCTGTACTGCCTTAAACTGTGTACACTTTCAATCCACTTTTTCATTCTAGGTCTGAAAAATATAATAATTCATATCAGACAGTAAATTTTTAAGAAAAAACTATTATTTCAATCGGAATAAAAATGACTGAAGGAGACAAAAAAAGTTCCAAAATGTTGAAAAGTTTTCATTTTAAGATAGAATAGTATGATAAATAAATGATAAATGAAAATCACTTTAGACAGTCAAAATTATAAAGATAATTATTTGCTTTCTCTGAACAGACATTTTCATTCAATGACAATACACATTTCAACTTAATGGAATGGAATTTAGTTGGGGAAAAAATAAACCTCACAGACATATCTAGGAATACTGGTTATCTATTTGTCTATTTGATGTATCCAGAAATTGGATACATCACAGGATTTTACATGCTTGCAGTTTTCTACCTGTCTTTCATAACTCAACATCATCTGTCAAAGCTGTGCTTGCCATCCATCAACGATCTGCTGCAGGTACTTCAGATCATAAATGGGAGAATGTATGAATAAAACTGTTACTGTTATTACTATTAAAGATTTTTTTTTCTAGGTATTACAGTGAAGAAAAGAGATGCCCCTGACTGCGGGTAAAACTTCTTATGTGTGCATCTTCCTTTCAATTTTATTTTTAAACGCCATTCTATATTTATCCACAGTATGACGATGACAATTTCATCAGCCAATCCAATAAAAATGTTAATGCGCACACATGTACTTACTATTCTGAAGACTTCTTTTAGCCAGAAAAGTTTATAATAAGTCTGAAAACCACTTTTTATCATATAAAAAAGCTTATAAGTGCAAGATATATGCTTACATGGACTTCCTACATTGAAATTTTGTGGGGACTACTTGGACCCGTACCGAAATTATATTAATTTAAATAGAAATTTCATGATTTTGTTAACTAGCAGCAAGACAAGACTCTAAAGTGGACAAAATATATTACTACATACATGATAAAAAAATTCTTTACAATTCTGACTGAAAAAGAGCTCTAAATTTTTGATAAAAGTACCCTGTAATATCAGCTTTTCTAAAAGAAATATTCAAATTAATGAATTATACAAGATATTTAAACTCTAACTTAAAAAAAAAGGTTATATTTTGGCCAGTTGGTGGTTCTCTTTCTTTGGTCTAGACTACTGGTGTAAATAATACATCAAAAGAAGACAAGACAAAACAAGCGAAGAAAAGAAAAGAACAGAAGTACAGATAGAAACATTTATATGTTGATCTTTTTTTATATAATGTACTATTTAATATTCTACACACAAGGACATACATGTACCATGATAAACAAACACCCCCCTTTTTTTTGTGATGAGACTTGTGTGTATATATATATCATAAAATTTATTTTTTGTCTATGTATTGCTTTGCATATAGATGGATTCAACAAGAAGAAATAAAAGAGAGAGAGAGAGATGGGGAAAAGAGGGGTTCGGCTATGTTTCTAATTTTCATGTACAACAATTTATAGATTCTTTTTGAAAAATATTGGTGGCCCTGAAAAGGGCCGTTATGTTTTGGTGAAAAAATCACACTTCTTAAGCACGTTCTCCACGGATTCTTCGGGCCAATTGGATATCCTTTGGCATGATGGTTACTCTCTTGGCGTGGATTGCGCACAAGTTGGTATCCTCGAAGAGACCGACCAAGTAGGCTTCGCTGGCTTCCTGTAGGGCCATGACGGCTGAACTCTGGAATCGGAGATCAGTTTTGAAGTCCTGGGCGATTTCACGGACTAATCTCTGGAAGGGGAGTTTCCTGATGAGGAGCTCTGTGCTCTTCTGGTATCTCCTGATTTCTCGGAGAGCGACTGTTCCTGGCCTGTATCTATGTGGTTTCTTGACTCCACCGGTTGCAGGTGCGCTCTTACGGGCGGCCTTGGTGGCAAGTTGTTTTCTTGGAGCTTTACCTCCGGTGGATTTACGTGCAGTTTGCTTTGTTCGTGCCATGATTATTAGCTCTGTGGACGATTTGCTACAGAAAGAATACTTGAAAATTTCGGTGAATGTGTTTTTGTGCTTGCCGGGAGGATTGAAATCACGGTGACGATTGGATCACCACTTACATAAAGCTGGCGTTGATTGGTCCGCATATCTTAAATCTGATTGGACTGATTTGTAAGGGACTTTGACAGTTTTCAATCCATTTTTTACTGAAAAACTGCTCAACCCAAGCTGACAGTAAAAATGCCCCCTTTTTTCATTCATAATTACAGTTTCTGATCATCCCTCATAGCTCAACAATAGTAAATTAGTGTCACGGTTTCAATATGATAAATCTGAAGAAGAAAAATAATAATAATGAAAAAAGGTCAAAATACATGCAGAAACATTAAGGAAAGGAACGAAAAATAAAAACAGGAAAAAATAAAAATAAAATGCAGTTATAACACAAACAAAGCGAAATAAAAATAAAAAAACAGAAACAAATGGAATTACACATTCCCGACATGACATTGTGCGGATCGGCTGAGTTTCTTTATTGTTGTATTATGTCATATTTATGTATATTTAATATAAAAAAAGAAGATGTGGTATGATTTTCATTTGGGCTGGGCACATTTGTCACATTGTCTGATTGTCGGTGTGCTTACATCAATTCCACATCTTTAATACACAAACAATAACTAAATAAAGACAGAAAGACAGAGAGAGAGATGCTGAAAAAAATGGAAAAAGGAAAAGAATGGAAAGTACATATCATATATAAAAGTGTTGACGAAAGAGATAATGTTAACAAAAACTATAAATAATTATAATAATAAAAAAAAACCACACACCTTCTCAGATGAATCTAAGCATGCTCGCATCAATAACCAAGAGAGAGAAAGAAGAGAGCAGACTAGTATTAAATATAAATACTATCAGTGGTTTTTTTTCCCCCCGACAAACATTATATGATTTAACTGAGCTACTTGTGGGTTCAAAGAGTCAGAAAGTACGACAATAAATGTTCTGATGAAGAAGACTGAAAAAGTTACTAGACTTAGTGTTATGCTATAAGAACTGTACTTAAATGGGATGCGTTAGAGAGAGAAGAAAAGAAGAATCACGGAAGAAGGGACATTTATATTTTAGACATTTTTTATTTGTTATGTAGTAGAATATATTTTTTTCAATTATGTATGGGGAATAAAGTATTACTAAGATGTACAACAATTTTAGACTCTTTTTGAAAAATATTGGTGGCCCTGAAAAGGGCCGTTGTTAAGTGAGTAATCCGATATATCCACTTTTTACTTGGCAGCTTTCTGGGTCTTCTTTGGCAGAAGTACAGCCTGGATGTTTGGTAAAACACCTCCCTGGGCAATGGTGACACCAGACAAGAGTTTGTTCAACTCTTCGTCGTTTCTGATGGCCAACTGGAGATGACGGGGAATGATTCTGCTCTTCTTGTTGTCACGAGCGGCGTTTCCTGCCAACTCCAATACTTCAGCTGCTAAGTATTCTAAGACAGCTGCGAGGTACACTGGTGCACCGGCACCAACTCTCTCGGCATAGTTTCCTTTCCTCAAAAGTCTGTGGATACGACCGACTGGGAACTGAAGTCCGGCACGGGATGACCTAGACTTTGCCTTTGCTTTTGCTTTTCCTCCTTTTCCTCGTCCTGACATTTTGTACTATTTGGTTGATCGACACTGAGTAAAGTGATACAATTTTTCTTCAAAATTTAGCTTATATACCCACTAAACGGATTGAACGATGTTTTTATTATACACCAATCAGAACGAAGCTCTCTGCGAGCAGTTAGGCTACCGAACATTCAACATGTTATGGGTGCTCTCTCCGAGGTTCGCGTTTAATAAAATCTTTCAATCCGTTTTGCCCAGTATATAAACAAATTGAAAATAATTTTTCACCATTACTTATTTGATTATCAAACCAGTAACATGCCACCCAAAGTAGGAACTAAAGGAGCCAAGAAGGCCGTCACCAAGGCAAAGACTGCCAGACCCGGCGGTGATAAGAAAAGGAGGAGGAAGAGACGTGAATCCTATGCTATCTACATCTACAAAGTCTTGAGACAAGTTCACCCCGACACCGGAGTGTCCTCAAAGGCAATGTCCATCATGAACAGCTTCGTCAACGATATCTTCGAGAGAATCGCAGCAGAGGCTTCCCGATTGGCACACTACAACAAAAGATCTACCATCACATCCCGGGAGATCCAGACCGCTGTCCGTCTTCTCTTACCCGGAGAATTGGCCAAGCACGCTGTCAGTGAAGGTACCAAAGCCGTCACTAAATACACCAGCAGCAAGTAAACAGTCTGAAGTTTATAACTTCACAAACGGCCCTTTTCAGGGCCACCAACATTTTTCAAAAAGAATTTACATTTGTTGTACATCAATGTCAAACTTCTAAACAAAGCTATAAATCCCAACCCCAGCTATAACCACTTTCAAACTATTTCAATAGTATATGGTTACTTTTCTCTTCTTTCTATCTGTATAACAAATATACGTGTATTTCACTCATTCTGTAGCATTTAATTTGTCTGTCAAAACTACAAAGCGTAAATACATAAATCATGAAGAACAAAACAGTGCTTTCATTCCAATTAATAGAGTTGATAAATTTACGATTTCTTTTGCTTTTCGAGAGAAAAAAAATATTGCGAGAATTATTTTACACGGAAACAAGAACATTACCTAATCTTAAACCACGCAAAAAAAACCTCTATAATTGAATATAACAGAATCTACAGATTTTGTGTGTAAAAGTCCGTGCATTTTGTTTTGAAATTTTCTCTCTTCATGTAGGCAAATGCACGGACTTGATCTTTGAACGTATTCATAAACCTTCAGAAATATAAATTCTCAAATAAATACAAGAGTAAGAGTAAGGAAGTTAATTAAAAAGAAAGCCAGATATTTAAAAAAAAAAAGGGGGGGGGGGGGGGTATAACGAGAGAGAGAAAATAGTTGCGGATCAGGATCAGGGAAAACAAGAAAAACGGTTGAAAAATTCATGAACATTAGAGAAAAGAATAGAAGTGGGAGCAAGCTTTGATTTCAAGATTTTGTTTAAAACGATGTACAACAAATCTAAGATTCTTTTTGAAAAATGTTGGTGGCCCTGAAAAGGGCCGTTGTTGATATTAGCTGGGTGGCTGTTTAACCTCCGAATCCGTACAAGGTACGTCCTTGACGTTTCAAAGCGTAGACAACATCCATGGCAGTGACAGTCTTCCTCTTGGCGTGCTCTGTGTATGTGACAGCATCACGGATGACATTTTCCAAGAAAACTTTAAGGACACCACGGGTTTCCTCATAGATGAGTCCAGATATACGTTTTACTCCACCTCTTCTTGCTAAACGACGGATGGCTGGCTTGGTGATACCTTGGATGTTATCACGCAACACCTTCCTGTGACGCTTGGCGCCTCCTTTTCCTAGACCTTTACCTCCTTTTCCTCTACCTGACATGTTTAACTATTTGTGGTGATTAGTTAAATAATACTTTCCGTCTAACAGCGACTCTTTATATATCACCAACGCGGCCGTAAAAGAAGTATCACACATTTTCAGTTAACTGTTGTCTGATTGGCTTACGTTGTTTTATTCCGGGAGGTAACTCTGTACTGCCTTAAACTGTGTACACTTTCAATCCACTTTTTCATTCTAGGTCTGAAAAATATAATAATTCATATCAGACAGTAAATTTTTAAGAAAAAACTATTATTTCAATCGGAATAAAAATGACTGAAGGAGACAAAAAAAGTTCCAAAATGTTGAAAAGTTTTCATTTTAAGATAGAATAGTATGATAAATAAATGATAAATGAAAATCACTTTAGACAGTCAAAATTATAAAGATAATTATTTGCTTTCTCTGAACAGACATTTTCATTCAATGACAATACACATTTCAACTTAATGGAATGGAATTTAGTTGGGGAAAAAATAAACCTCACAGACATATCTAGGAATACTGGTTATCTATTTGTCTATTTGATGTATCCAGAAATTGGATACATCACAGGATTTTACATGCTTGCAGTTTTCTACCTGTCTTTCATAACTCAACATCATCTGTCAAAGCTGTGCTTGCCATCCATCAACGATCTGCTGCAGGTACTTCAGATCATAAATGGGAGAATGTATGAATAAAACTGTTACTGTTATTACTATTAAAGATTTTTTTTTCTAGGTATTACAGTGAAGAAAAGAGATGCCCCTGACTGCGGGTAAAACTTCTTATGTGTGCATCTTCCTTTCAATTTTATTTTTAAACGCCATTCTATATTTATCCACAGTATGACGATGACAATTTCATCAGCCAATCCAATAAAAATGTTAATGCGCACACATGTACTTACTATTCTGAAGACTTCTTTTAGCCAGAAAAGTTTATAATAAGTCTGAAAACCACTTTTTATCATATAAAAAAGCTTATAAGTGCAAGATATATGCTTACATGGACTTCCTACATTGAAATTTTGTGGGGACTACTTGGACCCGTACCGAAATTATATTAATTTAAATAGAAATTTCATGATTTTGTTAACTAGCAGCAAGACAAGACTCTAAAGTGGACAAAATATATTACTACATACATGATAAAAAAATTCTTTACAATTCTGACTGAAAAAGAGCTCTAAATTTTTGATAAAAGTACCCTGTAATATCAGCTTTTCTAAAAGAAATATTCAAATTAATGAATTATACAAGATATTTAAACTCTAACTTAAAAAAAAAGGTTATATTTTGGCCAGTTGGTGGTTCTCTTTCTTTGGTCTAGACTACTGGTGTAAATAATACATCAAAAGAAGACAAGACAAAACAAGCGAAGAAAAGAAAAGAACAGAAGTACAGATAGAAACATTTATATGTTGATCTTTTTTTATATAATGTACTATTTAATATTCTACACACAAGGACATACATGTACCATGATAAACAAACACCCCCCTTTTTTTTGTGATGAGACTTGTGTGTATATATATATCATAAAATTTATTTTTTGTCTATGTATTGCTTTGCATATAGATGGATTCAACAAGAAGAAATAAAAGAGAGAGAGAGAGATGGGGAAAAGAGGGGTTCGGCTATGTTTCTAATTTTCATGTACAACAATTTATAGATTCTTTTTGAAAAATATTGGTGGCCCTGAAAAGGGCCGTTATGTTTTGGTGAAAAAATCACACTTCTTAAGCACGTTCTCCACGGATTCTTCGGGCCAATTGGATATCCTTTGGCATGATGGTTACTCTCTTGGCGTGGATTGCGCACAAGTTGGTATCCTCGAAGAGACCGACCAAGTAGGCTTCGCTGGCTTCCTGTAGGGCCATGACGGCTGAACTCTGGAATCGGAGATCAGTTTTGAAGTCCTGGGCGATTTCACGGACTAATCTCTGGAAGGGGAGTTTCCTGATGAGGAGCTCTGTGCTCTTCTGGTATCTCCTGATTTCTCGGAGAGCGACTGTTCCTGGCCTGTATCTATGTGGTTTCTTGACTCCACCGGTTGCAGGTGCGCTCTTACGGGCGGCCTTGGTGGCAAGTTGTTTTCTTGGAGCTTTACCTCCGGTGGATTTACGTGCAGTTTGCTTTGTTCGTGCCATGATTATTAGCTCTGTGGACGATTTGCTACAGAAAGAATACTTGAAAATTTCGGTGAATGTGTTTTTGTGCTTGCCGGGAGGATTGAAATCACGGTGACGATTGGATCACCACTTACATAAAGCTGGCGTTGATTGGTCCGCATATCTTAAATCTGATTGGACTGATTTGTAAGGGACTTTGACAGTTTTCAATCCATTTTTTACTGAAAAACTGCTCAACCCAAGCTGACAGTAAAAATGCCCCCTTTTTTCATTCATAATTACAGTTTCTGATCATCCCTCATAGCTCAACAATAGTAAATTAGTGTCACGGTTTCAATATGATAAATCTGAAGAAGAAAAATAATAATAATGAAAAAATTTCAAAATACATGCAGAAACATTAAGGAAAGGAACGAAAAATAAAAACAGGAAAAAATAAAAATAAAATGCAGTTATAACACAAACAAAGCGAAATAAAAATAAAAAAACAGAAACAAATGGAATTACACATTCCCGACATGACATTGTGCGGATCGGCTGAGTTTCTTTATTGTTGTATTATGTCATATTTATGTATATTTAATATAAAAAAAGAAGATGTGGTATGATTTTCATTTGGGCTGGGCACATTTGTCACATTGTCTGATTGTCGGTGTGCTTACATCAATTCCACATCTTTAATACACAAACAATAACTAAATAAAGACAGAAAGACAGAGAGAGAGATGCTGAAAAAAATGGAAAAAGGAAAAGAATGGAAAGTACATATCATATATAAAAGTGTTGACGAAAGAGATAATGTTAACAAAAACTATAAATAATTATAATAATAAAAAAAAACCACACACCTTCTCAGATGAATCTAAGCATGCTCGCATCAATAACCAAGAGAGAGAAAGAAGAGAGCAGACTAGTATTAAATATAAATACTATCAGTGGTTTTTTTTCCCCCCGACAAACATTATATGATTTAACTGAGCTACTTGTGGGTTCAAAGAGTCAGAAAGTACGACAATAAATGTTCTGATGAAGAAGACTGAAAAAGTTACTAGACTTAGTGTTATGCTATAAGAACTGTACTTAAATGGGATGCGTTAGAGAGAGAAGAAAAGAAGAATCACGGAAGAAGGGACATTTATATTTTAGACATTTTTTATTTGTTATGTAGTAGAATATATTTTTTTCAATTATGTATGGGGAATAAAGTATTACTAAGATGTACAACAATTTTAGACTCTTTTTGAAAAATATTGGTGGCCCTGAAAAGGGCCGTTGTTAAGTGAGTAATCCGATATATCCACTTTTTACTTGGCAGCTTTCTGGGTCTTCTTTGGCAGAAGTACAGCCTGGATGTTTGGTAAAACACCTCCCTGGGCAATGGTGACACCAGACAAGAGTTTGTTCAACTCTTCGTCGTTTCTGATGGCCAACTGGAGATGACGGGGAATGATTCTGCTCTTCTTGTTGTCACGAGCGGCGTTTCCTGCCAACTCCAATACTTCAGCTGCTAAGTATTCTAAGACAGCTGCGAGGTACACTGGTGCACCGGCACCAACTCTCTCGGCATAGTTTCCTTTCCTCAAAAGTCTGTGGATACGACCGACTGGGAACTGAAGTCCGGCACGGGATGACCTAGACTTTGCCTTTGCTTTTGCTTTTCCTCCTTTTCCTCGTCCTGACATTTTGTACTATTTGGTTGATCGACACTGAGTAAAGTGATACAATTTTTCTTCAAAATTTAGCTTATATACCCACTAAACGGATTGAACGATGTTTTTATTATACACCAATCAGAACGAAGCTCTCTGCGAGCAGTTAGGCTACCGAACATTCAACATGTTATGGGTGCTCTCTCCGAGGTTCGCGTTTAATAAAATCTTTCAATCCGTTTTGCCCAGTATATAAACAAATTGAAAATAATTTTTCACCATTACTTATTTGATTATCAAACCAGTAACATGCCACCCAAAGTAGGAACTAAAGGAGCCAAGAAGGCCGTCACCAAGGCAAAGACTGCCAGACCCGGCGGTGATAAGAAAAGGAGGAGGAAGAGACGTGAATCCTATGCTATCTACATCTACAAAGTCTTGAGACAAGTTCACCCCGACACCGGAGTGTCCTCAAAGGCAATGTCCATCATGAACAGCTTCGTCAACGATATCTTCGAGAGAATCGCAGCAGAGGCTTCCCGATTGGCACACTACAACAAAAGATCTACCATCACATCCCGGGAGATCCAGACCGCTGTCCGTCTTCTCTTACCCGGAGAATTGGCCAAGCACGCTGTCAGTGAAGGTACCAAAGCCGTCACTAAATACACCAGCAGCAAGTAAACAGTCTGAAGTTTATAACTTCACAAACGGCCCTTTTCAGGGCCACCAACATTTTTCAAAAAGAATTTACATTTGTTGTACATCAATGTCAAACTTCTAAACAAAGCTATAAATCCCAACCCCAGCTATAACCACTTTCAAACTATTTCAATAGTATATGGTTACTTTTCTCTTCTTTCTATCTGTATAACAAATATACGTGTATTTCACTCATTCTGTAGCATTTAATTTGTCTGTCAAAACTACAAAGCGTAAATACATAAATCATGAAGAACAAAACAGTGCTTTCATTCCAATTAATAGAGTTGATAAATTTACGATTTCTTTTGCTTTTCGAGAGAAAAAAAATATTGCGAGAATTATTTTACACGGAAACAAGAACATTACCTAATCTTAAACCACGCAAAAAAAACCTCTATAATTGAATATAACAGAATCTACAGATTTTGTGTGTAAAAGTCCGTGCATTTTGTTTTGAAATTTTCTCTCTTCATGTAGGCAAATGCACGGACTTGATCTTTGAACGTATTCATAAACCTTCAGAAATATAAATTCTCAAATAAATACAAGAGTAAGAGTAAGGAAGTTAATTAAAAAGAAAGCCAGATATTTAAAAAAAAAAAGGGGGGGGGGGGGTATAACGAGAGAGAGAAAATAGTTGCGGATCAGGATCAGGGAAAACAAGAAAAACGGTTGAAAAATTCATGAACATTAGAGAAAAGAATAGAAGTGGGAGCAAGCTTTGATTTCAAGATTTTGTTTAAAACGATGTACAACAAATCTAAGATTCTTTTTGAAAAATGTTGGTGGCCCTGAAAAGGGCCGTTGTTGATATTAGCTGGGTGGCTGTTTAACCTCCGAATCCGTACAAGGTACGTCCTTGACGTTTCAAAGCGTAGACAACATCCATGGCAGTGACAGTCTTCCTCTTGGCGTGCTCTGTGTATGTGACAGCATCACGGATGACATTTTCCAAGAAAACTTTAAGGACACCACGGGTTTCCTCATAGATGAGTCCAGATATACGTTTTACTCCACCTCTTCTTGCTAAACGACGGATGGCTGGCTTGGTGATACCTTGGATGTTATCACGCAACACCTTCCTGTGACGCTTGGCGCCTCCTTTTCCTAGACCTTTACCTCCTTTTCCTCTACCTGACATGTTTAACTATTTGTGGTGATTAGTTAAATAATACTTTCCGTCTAACAGCGACTCTTTATATATCACCAACGCGGCCGTAAAAGAAGTATCACACATTTTCAGTTAACTGTTGTCTGATTGGCTTACGTTGTTTTATTCCGGGAGGTAACTCTGTACTGCCTTAAACTGTGTACACTTTCAATCCACTTTTTCATTCTAGGTCTGAAAAATATAATAATTCATATCAGACAGTAAATTTTTAAGAAAAAACTATTATTTCAATCGGAATAAAAATGACTGAAGGAGACAAAAAAAGTTCCAAAATGTTGAAAAGTTTTCATTTTAAGATAGAATAGTATGATAAATAAATGATAAATGAAAATCACTTTAGACAGTCAAAATTATAAAGATAATTATTTGCTTTCTCTGAACAGACATTTTCATTCAATGACAATACACATTTCAACTTAATGGAATGGAATTTAGTTGGGGAAAAAATAAACCTCACAGACATATCTAGGAATACTGGTTATCTATTTGTCTATTTGATGTATCCAGAAATTGGATACATCACAGGATTTTACATGCTTGCAGTTTTCTACCTGTCTTTCATAACTCAACATCATCTGTCAAAGCTGTGCTTGCCATCCATCAACGATCTGCTGCAGGTACTTCAGATCATAAATGGGAGAATGTATGAATAAAACTGTTACTGTTATTACTATTAAAGATTTTTTTTTCTAGGTATTACAGTGAAGAAAAGAGATGCCCCTGACTGCGGGTAAAACTTCTTATGTGTGCATCTTCCTTTCAATTTTATTTTTAAACGCCATTCTATATTTATCCACAGTATGACGATGACAATTTCATCAGCCAATCCAATAAAAATGTTAATGCGCACACATGTACTTACTATTCTGAAGACTTCTTTTAGCCAGAAAAGTTTATAATAAGTCTGAAAACCACTTTTTATCATATAAAAAAGCTTATAAGTGCAAGATATATGCTTACATGGACTTCCTACATTGAAATTTTGTGGGGACTACTTGGACCCGTACCGAAATTATATTAATTTAAATAGAAATTTCATGATTTTGTTAACTAGCAGCAAGACAAGACTCTAAAGTGGACAAAATATATTACTACATACATGATAAAAAAATTCTTTACAATTCTGACTGAAAAAGAGCTCTAAATTTTTGATAAAAGTACCCTGTAATATCAGCTTTTCTAAAAGAAATATTCAAATTAATGAATTATACAAGATATTTAAACTCTAACTTAAAAAAAAAGGTTATATTTTGGCCAGTTGGTGGTTCTCTTTCTTTGGTCTAGACTACTGGTGTAAATAATACATCAAAAGAAGACAAGACAAAACAAGCGAAGAAAAGAAAAGAACAGAAGTACAGATAGAAACATTTATATGTTGATCTTTTTTTATATAATGTACTATTTAATATTCTACACACAAGGACATACATGTACCATGATAAACAAACACCCCCCTTTTTTTTGTGATGAGACTTGTGTGTATATATATATCATAAAATTTATTTTTTGTCTATGTATTGCTTTGCATATAGATGGATTCAACAAGAAGAAATAAAAGAGAGAGAGAGAGATGGGGAAAAGAGGGGTTCGGCTATGTTTCTAATTTTCATGTACAACAATTTATAGATTCTTTTTGAAAAATATTGGTGGCCCTGAAAAGGGCCGTTATGTTTTGGTGAAAAAATCACACTTCTTAAGCACGTTCTCCACGGATTCTTCGGGCCAATTGGATATCCTTTGGCATGATGGTTACTCTCTTGGCGTGGATTGCGCACAAGTTGGTATCCTCGAAGAGACCGACCAAGTAGGCTTCGCTGGCTTCCTGTAGGGCCATGACGGCTGAACTCTGGAATCGGAGATCAGTTTTGAAGTCCTGGGCGATTTCACGGACTAATCTCTGGAAGGGGAGTTTCCTGATGAGGAGCTCTGTGCTCTTCTGGTATCTCCTGATTTCTCGGAGAGCGACTGTTCCTGGCCTGTATCTATGTGGTTTCTTGACTCCACCGGTTGCAGGTGCGCTCTTACGGGCGGCCTTGGTGGCAAGTTGTTTTCTTGGAGCTTTACCTCCGGTGGATTTACGTGCAGTTTGCTTTGTTCGTGCCATGATTATTAGCTCTGTGGACGATTTGCTACAGAAAGAATACTTGAAAATTTCGGTGAATGTGTTTTTGTGCTTGCCGGGAGGATTGAAATCACGGTGACGATTGGATCACCACTTACATAAAGCTGGCGTTGATTGGTCCGCATATCTTAAATCTGATTGGACTGATTTGTAAGGGACTTTGACAGTTTTCAATCCATTTTTTACTGAAAAACTGCTCAACCCAAGCTGACAGTAAAAATGCCCCCTTTTTTCATTCATAATTACAGTTTCTGATCATCCCTCATAGCTCAACAATAGTAAATTAGTGTCACGGTTTCAATATGATAAATCTGAAGAAGAAAAATAATAATAATGAAAAAAGGTCAAAATACATGCAGAAACATTAAGGAAAGGAACGAAAAATAAAAACAGGAAAAAATAAAAATAAAATGCAGTTATAACACAAACAAAGCGAAATAAAAATAAAAAAACAGAAACAAATGGAATTACACATTCCCGACATGACATTGTGCGGATCGGCTGAGTTTCTTTATTGTTGTATTATGTCATATTTATGTATATTTAATATAAAAAAAGAAGATGTGGTATGATTTTCATTTGGGCTGGGCACATTTGTCACATTGTCTGATTGTCGGTGTGCTTACATCAATTCCACATCTTTAATACACAAACAATAACTAAATAAAGACAGAAAGACAGAGAGAGAGATGCTGAAAAAAATGGAAAAAGGAAAAGAATGGAAAGTACATATCATATATAAAAGTGTTGACGAAAGAGATAATGTTAACAAAAACTATAAATAATTATAATAATAAAAAAAAACCACACACCTTCTCAGATGAATCTAAGCATGCTCGCATCAATAACCAAGAGAGAGAAAGAAGAGAGCAGACTAGTATTAAATATAAATACTATCAGTGGTTTTTTTTCCCCCCGACAAACATTATATGATTTAACTGAGCTACTTGTGGGTTCAAAGAGTCAGAAAGTACGACAATAAATGTTCTGATGAAGAAGACTGAAAAAGTTACTAGACTTAGTGTTATGCTATAAGAACTGTACTTAAATGGGATGCGTTAGAGAGAGAAGAAAAGAAGAATCACGGAAGAAGGGACATTTATATTTTAGACATTTTTTATTTGTTATGTAGTAGAATATATTTTTTTCAATTATGTATGGGGAATAAAGTATTACTAAGATGTACAACAATTTTAGACTCTTTTTGAAAAATATTGGTGGCCCTGAAAAGGGCCGTTGTTAAGTGAGTAATCCGATATATCCACTTTTTACTTGGCAGCTTTCTGGGTCTTCTTTGGCAGAAGTACAGCCTGGATGTTTGGTAAAACACCTCCCTGGGCAATGGTGACACCAGACAAGAGTTTGTTCAACTCTTCGTCGTTTCTGATGGCCAACTGGAGATGACGGGGAATGATTCTGCTCTTCTTGTTGTCACGAGCGGCGTTTCCTGCCAACTCCAATACTTCAGCTGCTAAGTATTCTAAGACAGCTGCGAGGTACACTGGTGCACCGGCACCAACTCTCTCGGCATAGTTTCCTTTCCTCAAAAGTCTGTGGATACGACCGACTGGGAACTGAAGTCCGGCACGGGATGACCTAGACTTTGCCTTTGCTTTTGCTTTTCCTCCTTTTCCTCGTCCTGACATTTTGTACTATTTGGTTGATCGACACTGAGTAAAGTGATACAATTTTTCTTCAAAATTTAGCTTATATACCCACTAAACGGATTGAACGATGTTTTTATTATACACCAATCAGAACGAAGCTCTCTGCGAGCAGTTAGGCTACCGAACATTCAACATGTTATGGGTGCTCTCTCCGAGGTTCGCGTTTAATAAAATCTTTCAATCCGTTTTGCCCAGTATATAAACAAATTGAAAATAATTTTTCACCATTACTTATTTGATTATCAAACCAGTAACATGCCACCCAAAGTAGGAACTAAAGGAGCCAAGAAGGCCGTCACCAAGGCAAAGACTGCCAGACCCGGCGGTGATAAGAAAAGGAGGAGGAAGAGACGTGAATCCTATGCTATCTACATCTACAAAGTCTTGAGACAAGTTCACCCCGACACCGGAGTGTCCTCAAAGGCAATGTCCATCATGAACAGCTTCGTCAACGATATCTTCGAGAGAATCGCAGCAGAGGCTTCCCGATTGGCACACTACAACAAAAGATCTACCATCACATCCCGGGAGATCCAGACCGCTGTCCGTCTTCTCTTACCCGGAGAATTGGCCAAGCACGCTGTCAGTGAAGGTACCAAAGCCGTCACTAAATACACCAGCAGCAAGTAAACAGTCTGAAGTTTATAACTTCACAAACGGCCCTTTTCAGGGCCACCAACATTTTTCAAAAAGAATTTACATTTGTTGTACATCAATGTCAAACTTCTAAACAAAGCTATAAATCCCAACCCCAGCTATAACCACTTTCAAACTATTTCAATAGTATATGGTTACTTTTCTCTTCTTTCTATCTGTATAACAAATATACGTGTATTTCACTCATTCTGTAGCATTTAATTTGTCTGTCAAAACTACAAAGCGTAAATACATAAATCATGAAGAACAAAACAGTGCTTTCATTCCAATTAATAGAGTTGATAAATTTACGATTTCTTTTGCTTTTCGAGAGAAAAAAAATATTGCGAGAATTATTTTACACGGAAACAAGAACATTACCTAATCTTAAACCACGCAAAAAAAACCTCTATAATTGAATATAACAGAATCTACAGATTTTGTGTGTAAAAGTCCGTGCATTTTGTTTTGAAATTTTCTCTCTTCATGTAGGCAAATGCACGGACTTGATCTTTGAACGTATTCATAAACCTTCAGAAATATAAATTCTCAAATAAATACAAGAGTAAGAGTAAGGAAGTTAATTAAAAAGAAAGCCAGATATTTAAAAAAAAAAAGGGGGGGGGGGGGGGGTATAACGAGAGAGAGAAAATAGTTGCGGATCAGGATCAGGGAAAACAAGAAAAACGGTTGAAAAATTCATGAACATTAGAGAAAAGAATAGAAGTGGGAGCAAGCTTTGATTTCAAGATTTTGTTTAAAACGATGTACAACAAATCTAAGATTCTTTTTGAAAAATGTTGGTGGCCCTGAAAAGGGCCGTTGTTGATATTAGCTGGGTGGCTGTTTAACCTCCGAATCCGTACAAGGTACGTCCTTGACGTTTCAAAGCGTAGACAACATCCATGGCAGTGACAGTCTTCCTCTTGGCGTGCTCTGTGTATGTGACAGCATCACGGATGACATTTTCCAAGAAAACTTTAAGGACACCACGGGTTTCCTCATAGATGAGTCCAGATATACGTTTTACTCCACCTCTTCTTGCTAAACGACGGATGGCTGGCTTGGTGATACCTTGGATGTTATCACGCAACACCTTCCTGTGACGCTTGGCGCCTCCTTTTCCTAGACCTTTACCTCCTTTTCCTCTACCTGACATGTTTAACTATTTGTGGTGATTAGTTAAATAATACTTTCCGTCTAACAGCGACTCTTTATATATCACCAACGCGGCCGTAAAAGAAGTATCACACATTTTCAGTTAACTGTTGTCTGATTGGCTTACGTTGTTTTATTCCGGGAGGTAACTCTGTACTGCCTTAAACTGTGTACACTTTCAATCCACTTTTTCATTCTAGGTCTGAAAAATATAATAATTCATATCAGACAGTAAATTTTTAAGAAAAAACTATTATTTCAATCGGAATAAAAATGACTGAAGGAGACAAAAAAAGTTCCAAAATGTTGAAAAGTTTTCATTTTAAGATAGAATAGTATGATAAATAAATGATAAATGAAAATCACTTTAGACAGTCAAAATTATAAAGATAATTATTTGCTTTCTCTGAACAGACATTTTCATTCAATGACAATACACATTTCAACTTAATGGAATGGAATTTAGTTGGGGAAAAAATAAACCTCACAGACATATCTAGGAATACTGGTTATCTATTTGTCTATTTGATGTATCCAGAAATTGGATACATCACAGGATTTTACATGCTTGCAGTTTTCTACCTGTCTTTCATAACTCAACATCATCTGTCAAAGCTGTGCTTGCCATCCATCAACGATCTGCTGCAGGTACTTCAGATCATAAATGGGAGAATGTATGAATAAAACTGTTACTGTTATTACTATTAAAGATTTTTTTTTCTAGGTATTACAGTGAAGAAAAGAGATGCCCCTGACTGCGGGTAAAACTTCTTATGTGTGCATCTTCCTTTCAATTTTATTTTTAAACGCCATTCTATATTTATCCACAGTATGACGATGACAATTTCATCAGCCAATCCAATAAAAATGTTAATGCGCACACATGTACTTACTATTCTGAAGACTTCTTTTAGCCAGAAAAGTTTATAATAAGTCTGAAAACCACTTTTTATCATATAAAAAAGCTTATAAGTGCAAGATATATGCTTACATGGACTTCCTACATTGAAATTTTGTGGGGACTACTTGGACCCGTACCGAAATTATATTAATTTAAATAGAAATTTCATGATTTTGTTAACTAGCAGCAAGACAAGACTCTAAAGTGGACAAAATATATTACTACATACATGATAAAAAAATTCTTTACAATTCTGACTGAAAAAGAGCTCTAAATTTTTGATAAAAGTACCCTGTAATATCAGCTTTTCTAAAAGAAATATTCAAATTAATGAATTATACAAGATATTTAAACTCTAACTTAAAAAAAAAGGTTATATTTTGGCCAGTTGGTGGTTCTCTTTCTTTGGTCTAGACTACTGGTGTAAATAATACATCAAAAGAAGACAAGACAAAACAAGCGAAGAAAAGAAAAGAACAGAAGTACAGATAGAAACATTTATATGTTGATCTTTTTTTATATAATGTACTATTTAATATTCTACACACAAGGACATACATGTACCATGATAAACAAACACCCCCCTTTTTTTTGTGATGAGACTTGTGTGTATATATATATCATAAAATTTATTTTTTGTCTATGTATTGCTTTGCATATAGATGGATTCAACAAGAAGAAATAAAAGAGAGAGAGAGAGCATGGGGAAAAGAGGGGTTCGGCTATGTTTCTAATTTTCATGTACAACAATTTATAGATTCTTTTTGAAAAATATTGGTGGCCCTGAAAAGGGCCGTTATGTTTTGGTGAAAAAATCACACTTCTTAAGCACGTTCTCCACGGATTCTTCGGGCCAATTGGATATCCTTTGGCATGATGGTTACTCTCTTGGCGTGGATTGCGCACAAGTTGGTATCCTCGAAGAGACCGACCAAGTAGGCTTCGCTGGCTTCCTGTAGGGCCATGACGGCTGAACTCTGGAATCGGAGATCAGTTTTGAAGTCCTGGGCGATTTCACGGACTAATCTCTGGAAGGGGAGTTTCCTGATGAGGAGCTCTGTGCTCTTCTGGTATCTCCTGATTTCTCGGAGAGCGACTGTTCCTGGCCTGTATCTATGTGGTTTCTTGACTCCACCGGTTGCAGGTGCGCTCTTACGGGCGGCCTTGGTGGCAAGTTGTTTTCTTGGAGCTTTACCTCCGGTGGATTTACGTGCAGTTTGCTTTGTTCGTGCCATGATTATTAGCTCTGTGGACGATTTGCTACAGAAAGAATACTTGAAAATTTCGGTGAATGTGTTTTTGTGCTTGCCGGGAGGATTGAAATCACGGTGACGATTGGATCACCACTTACATAAAGCTGGCGTTGATTGGTCCGCATATCTTAAATCTGATTGGACTGATTTGTAAGGGACTTTGACAGTTTTCAATCCATTTTTTACTGAAAAACTGCTCAACCCAAGCTGACAGTAAAAATGCCCCCTTTTTTCATTCATAATTACAGTTTCTGATCATCCCTCATAGCTCAACAATAGTAAATTAGTGTCACGGTTTCAATATGATAAATCTGAAGAAGAAAAATAATAATAATGAAAAAAGGTCAAAATACATGCAGAAACATTAAGGAAAGGAACGAAAAATAAAAACAGGAA